>NW_027552441.1:0-91590 GCF_045843805.1 Urocitellus parryii | reverse complement strand
CAAACCCGTGTTTGATTTAAGAGTTCCAACTACATGTATCCATATAGGAGAAAACCGAGTGAAACCTAAACATGAAAACGGTTACTGCAAAGGAACGGTTTTAACCTAGAAGAACGAAATTTGGTGAGCCAAGTGGGATTGGTGTACTGATCATTACCTGCCAGTATCATCAAGATTGGGCGAAAAAATGTTTGCTGAGATTTCAGGAAACTCGTAGTTTTTTGGAAGCTTGGCAACCCCTTTGAATGAAAGTGATTCTCGTCCAGTCTCTGCTTGGGGCTACTTCAATAGGACACCAACCATAGCGATAGAAATTAGAACTACATTATTGTGCCAAGTTTCAAAGAGCTAGCACAAACCGTGTTTGATTTAGAGTTCCAACTACATGTATCCCATATAGGAGAAAACAGAGTGAAACCTAAACATGAAACGGTTACTGCAAAGGAACGGTTTAACCTAGAAGAACGAAATTTGGTGAGCCAAGTGGGATTGGTGTACTGATCATTACCTGCCAGTATCATCAAGATTGGGTCAAAAAATGTTTGCTGAGGTTTCAGGAAACTCGTAGTTTTTTTGGAAGCTTGGCAAACCCTTTCAATGAAAGTGATTCTCGTCAGTCTCTGCTTGGGGATACTTCAATAGGACATCAACCATAGCGACAGAACTTGGAACTACATTATTGTGCCAAGTTTCAAAGAGCTAGCACAAACCGTGTTTGATTTAGAGTTCCAACTACATGTATCCATATAGGAGAAAACAGAGTGAAACCTAAACATGAAAATGGTTACTGCAAAGGAACATTTAACCTAGAAGAACGAAATTTTGGTGAGCCAAGTGGGATTGGTGTACTGATCATTACCTGCCAGTATCATCAAGATTGGGTGAAAAAAAGTTTGCTGAGATTTCAGGTAACTCGTAGATTTTTGGAAGCTTGGCAACCCCTTTCAATGAAAGTGATTCTCGTCAGTCTCTGCTTGGGGCTACTTCAATAGGACACCAACCATAGCGTTAGAACTTGGAACTACATTATTGTGCCAAGTTTCAAAGAGCTAGCACAACCGTGTTTGATTTAGAGTTCCAACTACATGTATCCATATAGGAGATAACAGAGTGAAACCTAAACATGAAAACTGTTACTGCAAAGGAACGGTTTAACCTAGAAGAACGAAATTTGGTGAGCCAAGTGGGATTGGTGTACTGATCATTACCTGCCAGTATGATCAAGATTGGGTGAAAAAATGTTTGCTGAGATTTCCGGAAACTCGTAGTTTTTGGAAGCTTGGCAACCCCTTTCAATGAAAGTGATTCTCGTCAGTCGCTGCTTGGGGCTACTTCAATAGGACACCCACCATAGCGATAGAAACTTGGAACTGCATTATTGTGCCAAGTTTCAAAGAGCTAGCACAAACCATGTTGATTTAGAGTTCCAACTACATGTATCCATATAGGAGAAAACAGAGTGAAACCTAAACATGAAAACGGGTTCTGCAAAGGAACGGTTTAACCTAGAAGAACGAAATTTGGTGAGCCAAGTGGGATTGGTGTACTGATCATTACCTGCCAGTATGATCAAGATTGGGTGAAAAAAATGTTTGCTGAGATTTCAGGAAACTCGTAGTTTTTGCAAGCTTGGCAACCCTTTTCAATGAAAGTGATTCTCGTCAGTCGCTGTTTGGGGCTACTTCAATAGGACACCAACCATAGCGATAGAACTTGGAACTACATTATTGTGCCAAGTTTCAAAGAGCTAGCACAACCGTGTTTGATTTAGAGTTCCAACTACATGTATCCATATAGGAGAAAACAGAGTGAAACCTAAACATGAAAACGGTTACTGCAAGGAACGGTTTAACCTAGAAGAACGAAATTTGGTGAGCCAAGTGGGATTGGGTGTACTGATCATTACCTGCCAGTATGATCAAGATTGGGTGAAAAAATGTTTGCTGAGATTTCAGGAAACTCGTAGTTTTTTGGAAGCTTGGCAACCCCTTTCAATGAAAGTGACTCTCGTCAGTCTCTGCTTGGGGCTACTTCAATAGGACATGAACTATAGCGACAGAACTTGGAACTACATTATTGTGCCAAGTTTGAAAGAGCTAGCACAAACCGTGTTTGATTTAGAGTTCCAACTACACGTATCCATATAGGAGAAAACAAAGTGAATCCTAAACATGAAAACGGTTACTGCAAGGAACGGTTAACCTAGAAGAACGAAATTTGGTGAGCCAAGTGGGATTGGTGTACTGATCATTACCTGCCAGTATCATCAAGATTGGGCGAAAAAATGTTTGCTGAGATTTCAGGAACTCGTAGTTTTTTTGGAGCTTGGCAACCCCTTTCAATGAAAGTGATTCTCGTCAGTCTCTGCTTGGGGCTACTTCAATAGGACATGAACCATAGCGATAGAACTTGGAACTACATTATTGTGCCAAGTTTCAAAGAGCTAGCACAACCGTGTTTGATTTAGAGTTCCAACTACATGTATCCATATGTGAGAAAACAGAGTGAAACCTAAACATGAAAACGGTTACTGCAAAGGAACGGTTTAACCTAGAAGAACGAAATTTGGTGAGCCAAGTGGGATTGGTGTACTGATCATACCTGCAGTATCATCAAGATTGGGTCAAAAAATGTTTGCTGAGATTTCCGGAAACTCGTAGTTTTTGGAAGCTTGGCAACTACTTTCAATGAAAGTGATTCTCGTCAGTCTCTGCTTGGGGATACTTCAATAGGACACCAACCATAGCGTTAGAACTTGGAACTACATTATTGTGCCAAGTTTCAAAGAGCTAGCACAAACCGTGTTTGATTTAGAGTTCCAACTACATGTATCCATATAGGAGAAAACAGAGTGAAACCTAAACATGAAAACGGTTACTGCAAAGGAACGGTTTAACCTAGAAGAACGAAATTTGGTGAGCCAAGTGGGATTGGTGTACTGATCATTACCTGCCAGTATCATCAAATTGGGTGAAAAAAATGTTTGCTGAGGTTTCAGGAAACTCGTAGTTTTTTGGAAGCTTGGCAACCCCTTTCAATGAAGTGATTCTCGTCAGTCTCTGCTTGGGGCTACTTCAATAGGACACAAACCATAGCGATAGAACTTGGAACTACATTATTGTGCCAAGTTTCAAAGAGCTAGCACAAACCGTGTTTGATTTAGAGTTCCAACTACATGTATCCATATGTGAGAAAACAGAGTGAAACCTAAACATGAAAACGGTTACTGCAAAGGAACGGTTTAACCTAGAAGAACGAAATTTGGTGAGCCAAGTGGGATGGTGTACTGATCATTACCTGCCAGTATCATCAAGATTGGGCGAAAAATGTTTGCTGAGATTTCCGGAAACTCGTAGTTTTTTGGAAGCTTGGCAACCCCTTTGAATGAAAGTGATTCTCGTCAGTCTCTGCTTGGGGCTACTTCAATAGGACACCAACAATAGCGATAGAAATTAGAACTACATTATTGTGACAAGTTTCAGAGAGCTAGCACAAACCGTGTTTGATTTAGAGTTCCAACTACATGTATCCATATGTGAGAAAACAGAGTGAAACCTAAACATGAAAACGGTTACTGCAAAGGAACGGTTTAACCTAGAAGAACGAAATTTGGTGAGCCAAGTGGGATTGGTGTACTGATCATTACCTGCCAGTATCATCAAGATTGGGTCAAAAATGTTTGCTGAGATTTCAGGAAACTCGTAGTTTTTTGGAAGCTTGGCATCCCCTTTCAATGAAAGTGATTCTCGTCAGTCTCTGCTTGGGGATACTTCAATAGGACATCAACCATAGCGACAGAACTTGGAACTACATTATTGTGCCAAGTTTCAAAGAGCTAGCACAAACTGTGTTTGATTTAGAGTTCCAACTACATGTATCCATATAGGAGAAAACAGAGTGAAACCTAAACATGAAAATGGTTACTGCAAAGGAACGCTTTAATCTAGGAAGAACGAAATTTGGTGAGCCAAGTGGGATTGGTGTACTGATCATTACCTGCCAGTATGATCAAGATTGGGTGAAAAAATGTTTGCTGAGATTTCCGGAAACTCGTAGTTTTGGAAGCTTGGCAACCCTTTTCAATGAAAGTGATTCTCGTCAGTCGCTGCTTGGGGCTACTTCAATAGGACACCAACATAGCGGATAGAACTTGGAACTACATTATTGTGCCAAGTTTCAAAGAGCTAGCACAAACCGTGTTTGATTTAGAGTTCCAAACTACGTGTATCCATATAGGAGAAAAAAGAGTGAAACCTAAACATGAAAACGGTTACTGCAAAGGAACATTTAAACTAGAAGAACGAAATTTGGTGAGCCAAGTGGGATTGGTGTACTGATCATTACCTGCCAGTATCATCAAGATTTGGGCGAAAAAATGTTTGCTGAGATTTCAGGAAACTCCTAGTTTTTTGGAAGCTTGGCAACCCCTTTTCAATGAAAGTGATTCTCGTCAGTCTCTGCTTGGGGCTACTTCAATAGGACATCAACCATAGCGATAGAACTTGGAACTACATTATTGTGCCAAGTTTCAAAGAGCTAGCACAAACCGTGTTTGATTTAGAGTTCCAACTACATGTATCCATATGTGAGAAAACAGAGTGAAACCTAAACATGAAACGGTTACTGCAAAGGAACGGTTTAACCTAGAAGAACGAAATTTGGTGAGCCAAGTGGGATTGGTGTACTGATCATTACCTGCCAGTATCATCAAGTTTGGGTCAAAAAATGTTTGCTGAGATTTCCGGAAACTCGTAGTATTTTGGAAGCTTGGCAACCCCTTTCAATGAAAGTGATTCTCGTCAGTCTCTGCTTGGGGATACTTCAATAGGACACAAACCATAGCGATAGAACTTGGAACTACATTATTGTGCCAAGTTTCAAAGAGCTAGCCCAAACCGTGTTTGATTTAGAGTTCCAACTACGTGTATCCATATAGGAGAAAAACAGAGTGAAACCTAAACATGAAAACGGTTACTGCAAAGGAACGGTTTAACCTAGAAGAACGAAATTTGGTGAGCCAAGTGGGATTGGTGTACTGATCATTACCTGCCAGTATCTTCAAATTGGGTGAAAAAATGTTTGCTGAGGTTTCAGGAAACTCGTAGTTTTTTGGAAGCTTGGCAACCCCTTTCAATGAAGTGATTCTCGTCAGTCTCTGCTTGGGGCTACTTCAATAGGACACAAACCATAGCGATAGAACTTGGAACTACATTATTGTGCCAGTTTCAAAGAGCTAGCACAAACCGTGTTTGATTTAGAGTTCCAACTACATGTATCCATATAGGAGAAAACCGAGTGAAACCTAAACATGAAAACGGTTACTGCAAAGGAACGGTTAACCTAGAAGAACGAAATTTGGTGAGCCAAGTGGGATTGGTGTACTGATCATTACCTGCCAGTATCATCAAGATTGGGCCAAAAAATGTTTGCTGAGATTTCAGGAAACTCGTAGTTTTTTGGAAGCTTGGCAACCCCTTTGAATGAAAGTGATTCTCGTCAGTCTCTGCTTGGGGCTACTTCAATAGGACACCAACCATAGCGATAGAAATTAGAACTACATTATTGTGCCAAGTTCAAAGAGCTAGCACAAACCGTGTTTGATTTAGAGTTCCAACTGCATGTAACCATATGTGAGAAAACAGAGTGAAACCTAAACATGAAAACGGTTACTGCAAAGGAACGGTTTAACCTAGAAGAACGAAATTTGGTGAGCCAAGTGGGATTGGTGTACTGATCATTACCTGCCAGTATCATCAAGATTGGGTCAAAAAATGTTTTCTGAGATTTCAGGAAACTCGTAGTTTTTTTGGAAGCTTGGCAAACCCTTTCAATGAAAGTGATTCTCGTCAGTCTCTGCTTGGGGATACTTCAATAGGACATCAACCATAGCGACAGAACTTGGAACTACATTATTGTGCCAAGTTTCAAAGAGCTAGCACAAACCGTGTTTGATTTAGAGTTCCAACTACATGTATCCATATAGGAGAAAACAGAGTGAAACCTAAACATGAAAATGGTTACTGCAAAGGAACGGTTTAATCTAGAAGAACGAAATTTGGTGAGCCAAGTGGGATTGGTGTACTGATCCATTACCTGCCAGTATGATCAAGATTGGGTGAAAAAATGTTTGCTGAGATTTCCGGAAACTCATAGTTTTTGGAAGCTTGGCAACCCTTTTCAATGAAAGTGATTCTCGTCAGTCGCTGCTTGGGGGCTACTTCAATAGTACACCAACCATAGCGATAGAACTTGGAACTACATTATTGTGCCAAGTTTCAAAGAGCTAGCACAAACCGTGTTTGATTTAGAGTTCCAACTACGTGTATCCATATAGGAGAAAAAAGAGTGAAACCTAAACATGAAAACGGTTACTGCAAAGGAACATTTAACCTAGAAGAACGAAATTTGGTGAGCCAAGTGGGATTGGTGTACTGATCATTACCTGCCAGTATCATCAAGATTGGGCGAAAAAATGTTTGCCTGAGATTTCAGGAAACTCGTAGTTTTTTGGAAGCTTGGCAACCCCTTTCAATGAAAGTGATTCTCGTCAGTCTCTGCTTGGGGCTACTTCAATAGGACATGAACCATAGCGATAGAACTTGGAACTACATTATTGTGCCAAGTTTCAAAGAGCTAGCACAAACCGTGTTTGATTTAGAGTTCCAACTACATGTATCCATATGTGAGAAAACAGAGTGAAACCTAAACATGAAAACGGTTACTGCGAAGGAACGGTTTAACCTAGAAGAACGAAATTTGGTGAGCCAAGTGGGATTGGTGTACTGATCATTACCTGACAGTATCATCAAGATTGGGTCAAAAAATGTTTGCTGAGATTTCCGGAAACTCGTAGTATTTTGGAAGCTTGGCAACCCCTTTCAATGAAAGTGATTCTCGTCAGTCTCTGCTTGGGGATACTTCAATAGGACACAAACCATAGCGATAGAACTTGGAACTACATTATTGTGCCATGTTTCAAAGAGCTAGCACAAACCGTGTTTGATTTAGAGTTCCAACTACGTGTATCCATATAGGAGAAAATAGAGTGAAACCTAAACATGAAAACGGTTACTGCAAAGGAACGGTTTAACCTAGAAGAACGAAATTTGGTGAGCCAAGTGGGATTGGTGTACTGATCATTACCTGCCAGTATCTTCAAATTGGGTGAAAAAATGTTTGCTGAGGTTTCAGGAAACTCGTAGTTTTTTGGAAGCTTGGAAACCCCTTTCAATGAAAGTGATTCTCGTCAGTCTCTGCTTGGGGCTACTTCAATAGGACACAAACCATAGCGATAGAACTTGGAACTACATTATTGTGCCAAGTTTCAAAGAGCTAGCACAAACCGTGTTTGATTTAGAGTTCCAACTACATGTATCCATATAGGAGAAACCGAGTGAAACCTAAACATGAAAACGGTTACTGCAAAGGAACGGTTTAACCTAGAAGAACGAAATTTGGTGAGCCAAGTGGGATTGGTGTACTGATCATTACCTGCCAGTATCATCAAGATTGGGCGAAAAAATGTTTGCTGAGATTTCAGGAAACTCGTAGTTTTTTGGAAGCTTGGCAACCCCTTTGAATGAAAGTGATTCTCGTCAGTCTCTGCTTGGGGCTACTTCAATAGGACACCAACCATAGCGATAGAAATTAGAACTACATTATTGTGCCAAGTTTCAAAGAGCTAGCACAAACCGTGTTTGATTTAGAGTTCCAACTCAATGTATCCATATGTGAGAAAACAGAGTGAAACCTAAACATGAAAACGGTTACTGCAAAGGAACGGTTTAACCTAGAAGAACGAAATTTGGTGAGCCAAGTGGGATTGGTGTACTGATCATTACCTGCCAGTATCATCAAGATTGGGTCAAAAATGTTTCTGAGATTTCAGGAAACTCGTAGTTTTTTTGGAAGCTTGGCAAACCCTTTCAATGAAAGTGATTCTCGTCAGTCTCTGCTTGGGGATACTTCAATAGGACATCAACCATAGCGACAGAACTTGGAACTACATTATTGTGCCAAGTTTCAAAGAGCTAGCACAAACCGTGTTTGATTTAGAGTTCCAACTACATGTATCCATATAGGAGAAAACAGAGTGAAACCTAAACATGAAAATGGTTACTGCAAAGGAACCGTTTAATCTAGAAGAACGAAATTTGGTGAGCCAAGTGGGATTGGTGTACTGATCATTACCTGCCAGTATGATCAAGATTGGGTGAAAAAATGTTTGCTGAGATTTCCGGAAACTCGTAGTTTTTGGAAGCTTGGCAACCCTTTTCAATGAAAGTGATTCTCGTCAGTCGCTGCTTGGGGCTACTTCAATAGGACACCAACCATAGCGATAGAACTTGGAACTACATTATTGTGCCAAGTTTCAAAGAGCTAGCACAAACCGTGTTTGATTTAGAGTTCCAACTACGTGTATCCATATAGGAGAAAACAGAGTGAAACCTACATGAAAACGGTTACTGCAAAGGAACGGTTTAACCTAGAAGAACGAAATTTGGTGAGCCAAGTGGGATTGGTGTACTGATCATTACCTGCCAGTATCATCAAGATTGGGTGAAAAAATATTTGCTGAGATTTCAGGAAACTCGTAGTTTTTTTGGAAGCTTGGCAACCCCTTTCAATGAAAGTGATTCTCATCAGTCTCTGCTTGGGGCTACTTCAATAGGACATCAACAATAGCTATAGAACTTCGAACTACATTATTGTGCCAAGTTTCAAAGAGCTAGCACAAACCGTGTTTGATTTAGAGTTCCAACTACATGTATCCATATAGGAGAAAACAGAGTGAAACCTAAACATGAAAACGGTTACTGCAAAGGAACGGTTTAACCTAGAAGAACGAAATTTGGTGAGCCAAGTGGGATTGGTGTACTGATCATTACCTGCCAGTATGATCAAGATTGGGTGAAAAAATGTTTGCTGAGATTTCCGGAAACTCGTAGTTTTTGGAAGCTTGGCAACCCCTTTCAATGAAAGTGATTCTCGTCAGTCGCTGCTTGGGACTACTTCAATAGGACACCAACCATAGCGATAGAACTTGGAACTACATTATTGTGCCAAGTTTCAAAGAGCTAGCACAAACCGTGTTTGATTTAGAGTTCCAACTACATGTATCCATATAGGAGAAAACAGAGTGAAACCTAAACATGAAACGGTTTCTGCAAAGGAACGGTTTAACCTAGAAGAACGAAATTTGGTGAGCCAAGTGGGATTGGTGTACTGATCATTACCTGCCAGTATGATCAAGATTGGGTGAAAAAATGTTTGCTGAGATTTCAGGAAACTCGTAGTTTTTGGAAGCTTGGCAACCCTTTTCAATGAAAGTGATTTCTCGTCAGTCGCTGCTTGGGGCTACTTCAATAGGACAACAACCATAGCGATAGAACTTGGAACTACATTATTGTGCCAAGTTTCAAAGAGCTAGCACAAACCGTGTTTGATTTAGAGTTCCAACTACATGTATCCATATAGGAGAAAACAGAGTGAAACCTAAACATGAAAACGGTTACTGCAAAGGAACGGTTTAACCTAGAAGAACGAAATTTGGTGAGCCAAGTGGGATTGGTGTACTGATCATTACCTGCCAGTATGATCAAGATTGGGTGAAAAAATGTTTGCTGAGATTTCAGGAAACTCGTAGTTTTTTGGAAGCTTGGCAACCCCTTTCAATGAAAGTGATTCTCGTCAGTCTCTGCTTGGGGCTACTTCAATAGGACATGAACTACAGCGATAGAACTTGGAACTACATTATTGTGCCAAATTTGAAAGAGCTAGCACAAACCGTGTTTGATTTAGAGTTCCAACTACACGTATCCATATAGGAGAAAACAAAGTGAAACCTAAACATGAAAACGGTTACTGCAAAGGAACGGTTTAACCTAGAAGAACGAAATTTGGTGAGCCAAGTGGGATTGGTGTACTGATCATTACCTGCCAGTATCATCAAGATTGGGTCAAAAAATGTTTGCTGAGATTTCAGGAAACTCGTAGTTTTTTTGGAAGCTTGGCAACCCCTTTCAATGAAAGTGATTCTCGTCAGTCTCTGCTTGGGGCTACTTCAATAGGACACAAACCATAGCGATAGAACTTGGAACTACATTATTGTGCCAAGTTTCAAAGAGCTAGCACAAACCGTGTTTGATTTAGAGTTCCAACTACATGTATCCATATAGGAGAAAACAGAGTGAAACCTAAACATGAAACGGTTACTGCAAAGGAACGGTTTAACCTAGAAGAACGAAATTTTGGTGAGCCAAGTGGGATTGGTGTACTGATCATTACCTGCCAGTATCATCAAATTGGGTGAAAAAATGTTTGCTGAGGTTTCAGGAAACTCGTAGTTTTTTGGAAGCTTGGCAACCCCTTTCAATGAAAGTGATTCTCGTCAGTCTCTGCTTGGGGCTACTTCAATAGGACACAAACCATAGCCATAGAACTTGGAACTACATTATTGTGCCAAGTTTCAAAGAGCTAGCACAAACCGTGTTTGATTTAGAGTTCCAACTACATGTATCCATATAGGAGAAAACCGAGTGAAACCTAAACATGAAAACGGTTACTGCAAAGGAACGGTTTAACCTAGAAGAACGAAATTTGGTGAGCCAAGTCTGATTGGTGTACTGATCATTACCTGCCAGTATCATCAATATTGGGCGAAAAAAGGTTTGCTGAGATTTCAGGAAACTCGTAGTTTTTTGGAAGCTTGGCAACCCCTTTGAATGAAAGTGATTCTCGTCAGTCTCTGCTTGGGGCTACTTCAATAGGACACCAACCATAGCGATAGAAATTAGAACTACATAATTGTGCCAAGTTTCAAAGAGCTAGCACAAACCGTGTTTGATTTAGAGTTCCAACTACATGTATCCATATAGGAGAAAACAGAGTGAAACCTAAACATGAAACGGTTACTGCAAAGGAACGGTTTAACCTAGAAGAACGAAATTTGGTGAGCCAAGTGGGATTGGTGTACTGATCATTACCTGCCAGTATGATCAAGATTGGGTCAAAAAATGTTTGCTGAGGTTTCAGGAAACTCGTAGTTTTTTTGGAAGCTTGGCAAACCCTTTCAATGAAAGTGATTCTCGTCAGTCGCTGCTTGGGGCTACTTCAATAGGACACCAACCATAGCGATAGAACTTGGAACTACATTATTGTGCCAAGTTTAAAAGAGCTAGCACAAACCGTGTTTGAATTAGAATTCCAACTACGTGTATCTTATTGGAGAAAAAAGAGTGAAACCTAAACATGAAAACGGTTACTGCAAAGGAACGGTTTAACCTAGAAGAACGAAATTTGGTGAGCCAAGTCTGATTGGTGTACTGATCATTACCTGCCAGTATCATCAAGATTGGGTGAAAAAATGTTTGCTGAGATTTCAGGAAACTCGTAGTTTTTTGGAAGCTTGGCAACCCCTTTCAATGAAAGGGATTCTCGTCAGTCTCTGCTTGGGGCTACTTCGATAGGACACCAACCATAGCGATAGAACTTGGAACTACATTATTGTGCCAAGTTTCAAAGAGCTAGCACAAACCGTGTTTGATTTAGAGTTCCAACTACATGTATCCATATAGGAGAAAACAGAGTGAAACCTAAACATGAAAACGGTTACTGCAAAGGAACGGTTTAACCTAGAAGAAAGAAATTTGGTGAGCCAAGTGGGATTGGTGTACTGATCATTACCTGAGAGTATCTTCAAGATTGGGCGAAAAAATATTTGCTGAGATTTCAGGAAACTCGTAGTTTTTTGGAAGCTTGGCAACCCCTTTCAATGAAAGTGATTCTCGTCAGTCTCTGCTTGGGGCTACTTCAATAGGACACCAATTATAGCGATAGAACTTGGAACTACATTATTGTGCCAAGTTTCAAAGAGCTAGCACAAACCGTGTTTGATTTAGAGTTCCAACTACATGTATCCATATAGGAGAAAACAGAGTGAAACCTAAACATGAAAACGGTTACTGCAAAGGAACGGTTTAACCTAGAAGAACGAAATTTGGTGAGCCAAGTCGGATTGGTGTACTGATCATTACCTGCCAGTATCATCAAGTTTGGGTGAAAAAATGTTTGCTGAGATTTCCGGAAACTCGTAGTTTTTGGAAGCTTGGCAACCCCTTTCAATGAAAGTGATTCTCGTCAGTCGCTGCTTGGGGCTACTTCAATAGGACACAAACCATAGCGATAGAACTTGGAACAACATTGTTGTGCCAAGTTTGAAAGAGCTAGCACAAACCGTGTTTGATTTAGAGTTCCAACTACATGTATCCATATAGGAGAAAACAGAGTGAAACCTAAACATGAAAACGGTTACTGCAAAGGAACGGTTTAACCTAGAAGACGAAATTTGGTGAGCCAAGTGGGATTGGTGTACTGATCATTACCTGCCAGTATGATCAAGATTGGGTGAAAAAATGTTTGCTGAGATTTCAGGAAACTCGTAGTTTTTTGGAAGCTTGGCAACCCCTTTCAATGAAAGTGATTCTCGTCAGTCTCTGCTTGGGGCTACTTCAATAGGACATGAACTATAGCGATAGAACTTGGAACTACATTATTGTGCCAAGTTTGAAAGAGCTAGCACAAACCGTGTTTGATTTAGAGTTCCAACTACACGTATCCATATAGGAGAAAACAAAGTGAAACCTAAACATGAAAACGGTTACTGCAAAGGAACGGTTTAACCTAGAAGAACGAAATTTGGTGAGCCAAGTGGGATTGGTGTACTGATCATTACCTGCCAGTATCATCAACATTGGGTCAAAAAATGTTTGCTGAGATTTCCGGAAACTCGTAGTTTTTTGGAAGCTTGGCAAACCCTTTCAATGAAAGTGATTCTCGTCAGTCTCTGCTTGGGGCTACTTCAATAGGACACCAACCATAGCGATAGAACTTGGAACTACATTATTGTGCCAAGTTTCAAAGAGCTAGCACAAACCGTGTTTGATTTAGAGTTCCAACTACATGTATCCATATAGGAGAAAACAGAGTGAAACCTAAACATGAAAACGGTTACTGCAAAGGAACGGTTTAACCTAGAAGAACGAAATTTGGTGAGCCAAGTGGGATTGGTGTACTGATCATTACCTGCCAGTATCATCAAATTGGGTGAAAAAATGTTTGCTGAGGTTTCAGGAAACTCGTAGTTTTTTTGGAAGCTTGGCAACCCCTTTCAATGAAAGTGATTCTCGTCAGTCTCTGCTTGGGGCTACTTCAATAGGACACAAACCATAGCGATAGAACTTGGAACTACATTATTGTGCCAAGTTTCAAAGAGCTAGCACAAACCGTGTTTGATTTAGAGTTCCAACTACGTGTATCCATATAGGAGAAAACCGAGTGAAACCTAAACATGAAAACGGTTACTGCAAAGGAACGGTTTAACCTAGAAGAACGAAATTTGGTGAGCCAAGTGGGATTGGTGTACTGATCATTACCTGCCAGTATCATCAAGATTGGGCGAAAAAATGTTTGCTGAGATTTCAGGAAACTCGTAGTTTTTTGGAAGCTTGGCAACCCCTTTGAATGAAAGTGATTCTCGTCAGTCTCTGCTTGGGGCTACTTCAATAGGACACCAACCATAGCGATAGAAATTAGAACTACATTATTGTGCCAAGTTTCAAAGAGCTAGCACAAACCGTGTTTGATTTAGAGTTCCAACTACATGTATCCATATAGGAGAAAACAGAGTGAAACCTAAACATGAAAACGGTTACTGCAAAGGAACGGTTTAACCTAGAAGAACGAAATATGGTGAGCCAAGTGGGATTGGTGTACTGATCATTACCTGCCAGTATCATCAAGATTGGGTCAAAAAATGTTTGCTGAGGTTTCAGGAAACTCGTAGTTTTTTTGGAAGCTTGGCAAACCCTTTCAATGAAAGTGATTCTCGTCAGTCTCTGCTTGGGTATACTTCAATAGGACATCAACCATAGCGACAGAACTTGGAACTACATTATTGTGCCAAGTTTCAAAGAGCTAGCACAAACCGTGTTTGATTTAGAGTTCCAACTACATGTATCCATATAGGAGAAAACAGAGTGAAACCTAAACATGAAAATGGTTACTGCAAAGGAACATTTAACCTAGAAGAACAAATTTGGTGAGCCAAGTGGGATTGGTGTACTGATCATTACCTGCCAGTATCATCAAGATTGGGTGAAAAAATGTTTGCTGAGATTTCAGGAAACTCGTAGTTTTTTGGAAGCTTGGCAACCCCTTTCAATGAAAGTGATTCTCGTCAGTCTCTGCTTGGGGCTACTTCAATAGGACATGAACTATAGCGATAGAACTTGGAACTACATTATTGTGCCAAGTTTGAAAGAGCTAGCACAAACCGTGTTTGATTTAGAGTTCCAACTACATGTATCCATATGTGAGAAAACAGAGTGAAACCTAAACATGAAAACGGTTACTGCAAAGGAACGGTTTAACCTAGAAGAACGAAATTTGGTGAGCCAAGTGGGATTGGTGTACTTGATCATTACCTGCCAGTATCATCAAGATTGGGCGAAAAAATGTTTGCTGAGATTTCAGGAAACTCGTAGTTTTTTGGAAGCTTGGCAACCCCTTTGAATGAAAGTGATTCTCGTCAGTCTCTGCTTGGGGCTACTTCAATAGGACACCAACCATAGCGATAGAAATTAGAACTACATTATTGTGACAAGTTTCAGAGAGCTAGCACAAACCGTGTTTGATTTAGAGTTCCAACTACATGTATCCATATGTGAGAAAACAGAGTGAAACCTAAACATGAAAACGGTTACTGCAAAGGAACGGTTTAACCTAGAAGAACGAAATTTGGTGAGCCAAGTGGGATTGGTGTACTGATCATTACCTGCCAGTATCATCAAGATTCTGTCAAAAAATGTTTGCTGAGATTTCAGGAAACTCGTAGATTTTTGGAAGCTTGGCATCCCCTTTCAATGAAAGTGATTCTCGTCAGTCTCTGCTTGGGGATACTTCAATAGGACATCAACCATAGCGACAGAACTTGGAACTACATTATTGTGCCAAGTTTCAAAGAGCTAGCACAAACTGTGTTTGATTTAGAGTTCCAACTACATGTATCCATATAGGAGAAAACAGAGTGAAACCTAAACATGAAAATGGTTACTGCAAAGGAACGGTTTTAATCTAGAAGAACGAAATTTGGTGAGCCAAGTGGGATTGGTGTACTGATCATTACCTGCCAGTATGATCAAGATTGGGTGAAAAAATGTTTGCTGAGATTTCCGGAAACTCCTAGTTTTTGGAAGCTTGGCAACCCTTTTCAATGAAAGTGATTCTCGTCAGTCGCTGCTTGGGGCTACTTCAATAGGACACCAACCATAGCGATAGAACTTGGAACTACATTATTGTGCCAAGTTTCAAAGAGCTAGCACAAACCGTGTTTGATTTAGAGTTCCAACTACGTGTATCCATATAGGAGAAAAAAAGAGTGAAACCTAAAAATGAAAACGGTTACTGCAAAGGAACGGTTTAACCTAGAAGAACGAAATTTGGTGAGCCAAGTGGGATTGGTGTACTGATCATTACCTGCCAGTATGATCAAGATTGGGTGAAAAAATGTTTGCTGAGATTTCAGGAAACTCGTAGTTTTTTGGAAGCTTGGCAACCCCTTTCAATGAAAGTGATTCTCGTCAGTCTCTGCTTGGGGCTACTTCAATAGGACATGAACTATAGCGATAGAACTTGGAACTACATTATTGTGCCAAGTTTGAAAGAGCTAGCACAAACCGTGTTTTGATTTAGAGTTCCAACTACACGTATCCATATAGGAGAAAACAAAGTGAAACCTAAACATGAAAACGGTTACTGCAAAGGAACGGTTTAACCTAGAAGAACGAAATTTGGTGAGCCAAGTGGGATTGGTGTACTGATCATTACCTGCCAGTATCATCAACATTGGGTCAAAAAATGTTTGCTGAGATTTCCGGAAACTCGTAGTTTTTTGGAAGCTTGGCAAACCCTTTCAATGAAAGTGATTCTCGTCAGTCTCTGCTTGGGGCTACTTCAATAGGACACCAACCATATAGCGATAGAACTTGGAACTACATTATTGTGCCAAGTTTCAAAGAGCTAGCACAAACCGTGTTTGATTTAGAGTTCCAACTACATGTATCCATATAGGAGAAAACAGAGTGAAACCTAAACATGAAAACGGTTACTGCAAAGGAACGGTTTAACCTAGAAGAACGAAATTTGGTGAGCCAAGTGGGATTGGTGTACTGATCATTACCTGCCAGTATCATCAAATTGGGTGAAAAAATGTTTGCTGAGGTTTCAGGAAACTCGTAGTTTTTTGGAAGCTTGGCAACCCCTTTCAATGAAAGTGATTCTCGTCAGTCTCTGCTTGGGGCTACTTCAATAGGACACAAACCATAGCGATAGAACTTGGAACTACATTATTGTGCCAAGTTTCAAAGAGCTAGCACAAACCGTGTTTGATTTAGAGTTCCAACTACGTGTATCCATATAGGAGAAAACCGAGTGAAACCTAAACATGAAAACGGTTACTGCAAAGGAACGGTTTAACCTAGAAGAACGAAATTTGGTGAGCCAAGTGGGATTGGTGTACTGATCATTACCTGCCAGTATCATCAAGATTGGGCGAAAAAATGTTTGCTGAGATTTCAGGAAACTCGTAGTTTTTTGGAAGCTTGGCAACCCCTTTCAATGAAAGGGATTCTCGTCAGTCTCTGCTTGGGGCTACTTCAATAGGACACCAACCATAGCGATAGAAATTAGAACTACATTATTGTGCCAAGTTTCAAAGAGCTAGCACAAACCGTGTTTGATTTAGAGTTCCAACTACATGTATCCATATAGGAGAAAACAGAGTGAAACCTAAACATGAAAACGGTTACTGCAAAGGAACGGTTTAACCTAGAAGAACGAAATATGGTGAGCCAAGTGGGATTGGTGTACTGATCATTACCTGCCAGTATCATCAAGATTGGGTCAAAAAATGTTTGCTGAGGTTTCAGGAAACTCGTAGTTTTTTTGGAAGCTTGGCAAACCCTTTCAATGAAAGTGATTCTCGTCAGTCTCTGCTTGGGTATACTTCAATAGGACATCAACCATAGCGACAGAACTTGGAACTACATTATTGTGCCAAGTTTCAAAGAGCTAGCACAAACCGTGTTTGATTTAGAGTTCCAACTACATGTATCCATATAGGAGAAAACAGAGTGAAACCTAAACATGAAAATGGTTACTGCAAAGGAACATTTAACCTAGAAGAACAAAATTTGGTGAGCCAAGTGGGATTGGTGTACTGATCATTACCTGCCAGTATCATCAAGATTGGGTGAAAAAATGTTTGCTGAGATTTCAGGAAACTCGTAGTTTTTTGGAAGCTTGGCAACCCCTTTCAATGAAAGTGATTCTCGTCAGTCTCTGCTTGGGGCTACTTCAATAGGACATGAACTATAGCGATAGAACTTGGAACTACATTATTGTGCCAAGTTTGAAAGAGCTAGCACAAACCGTGTTTGATTTAGAGTTCCAACTACATGTATCCATATGTGAGAAAACAGAGTGAAACCTAAACATGAAAACGGTTACTGCAAAGGAACGGTTTAACCTAGAAGAACGAAATTTGGTGAGCCAAGTGGGATTGGTGTACTGATCATTACCTGCCAGTATCATCAAGATTGGGCGAAAAAATGTTTGCTGAGATTTCAGGAAACTCGTAGTTTTTTGGAAGCTTGGCAACCCCTTTGAATGAAAGTGATTCTCGTCAGTCTCTGCTTGGGGCTACTTCAATAGGACACCAACCATAGCGATAGAAATTAGATCTACATTATTGTGACAAGTTTCAGAGAGCTAGCACAAACCGTGTTTGATTTAGAGTTCCAACTACATGTATCCATATGTGAGAAAACAGAGTGAAACCTAAACATGAAAACGGTTACTGCAAAGGAACGGTTTAACCTAGAAGAACGAAATTTGGTGAGCCAAGTGGGATTGGTGTACTGATCATTACCTGCCAGTATCATCAAGATTCTGTCAAAAAATGTTTGCTGAGATTTCAGGAAACTCGTAGATTTTTGGAAGCTTGGCATCCCCTTTCAATGAAAGTGATTCTCGTCAGTCTCTGCTTGGGGATACTTCAATAGGACATCAACCATAGCGACAGAACTTGGAACTACATTATTGTGCCAAGTTTCAAAGAGCTAGCACAAACTGTGTTTGATTTAGAGTTCCAACTACATGTATCCATATAGGAGAAAACAGAGTGAAACCTAAACATGAAAATGGTTACTGCAAAGGAACGGTTTAATCTAGAAGAACGAAATTTGGTGAGCCAAGTGGGATTGGTGTACTGATCATTACCTGCCAGTATGATCAAGATTGGGTGAAAAAATGTTTGCTGAGATTTCCGGAAACTCCTAGTTTTTGGAAGCTTGGCAACCCTTTTCAATGAAAGTGATTCTCGTCAGTCGCTGCTTGGGGCTACTTCAATAGGACACCAACCATAGCGATAGAACTTGGAACTACATTATTGTGCCAAGTTTCAAAGAGCTAGCACAAACCGTGTTTGATTTAGAGTTCCAACTACGTGTATCCATATAGGAGAAAAAAGAGTGAAACCTAAAAATGAAAACGGTTACTGCAAAGGAACATTTAACCTAGAAGAACGAAATTTGGTGAGCCAAGTGGGATTGGTGTACTGATCATTACCTGCCAGTATCATCAAGATTGGGCGAAAAAATGTTTGCTGAGATTTCAGGAAACTCGTAGTTTTTTGGAAGCTTGGCAACCCTTTCAATGAAAGTGATTATCGTCAGTCTCTGCTTGGGGCTACTTCAATAGGACATGAACCATAGCGATAGAACTTGGAACTACATTATTGTGCCAAGTTTCAAAGAGCTAGCACAAACCGTGTTTGATTTAGAGTTCCAACTACATGTATCCATATGTGAGAAAACAGAGTGAAACCTAAACATGAAAACGGTTACTGCAAAGGAACGGTTTAACCTAGAAGAACGAAATTTGGTGAGCCAAGTGGGATTGGTGTACTGATCATTACCTGCCAGTATCATCAACATTGGGTCAAAAAATGTTTGCTGAGATTTCCGGAAACTCGTAGTTTTTTGGAAGCTTGGCAACCCCTTTCAATGAAAGTGATTCTCGTCAGTCTCTGCTTGGGGCTACTTCAATAGGACACCAACCATAGCGATAGAACTTGGAACTACATTATTGTGCCAAGTTTCAAAGAGCTAGCACAAACCATGTTTGATTTAGAGTTCCAACTACATGTATTCATATAGGAGAAAACAGAGTGAAACCTAAACATGAAAACGGTTACTGCAAAGGAACGGTTTAACCTAGAAGAACGAAACTTGGTGAGCCAAGTGGAATTGGTGTACTGATCATTACCTGCCAGTATCATCAAGATTGGGTGAAAAAATGTTTGCTGAGATTTCAGGAAACTCGTAGTTTTTTGGAAGCTTGGCAACCCCTTTCAATGAAAGTGATTCTCGTCAGTCTCTGCTTGGGGCTACTTCAATAGGACATCAACCATAGCGATAGAACTTGGAACTACATTGTTGTGCCAAGTTTCAAAGAGCTAGCACAAACCGTGTTTGATTTAGAGTTCCAACTACTTGTATCCATATAGGAGAAAACACAGTGAAACCTAAACATGAAAACGGTTACTGCAAAGGAACGGTTTAACCTAGAAGAACGAAATTTGGTGAGCCAAGTGGGATTGGTGTACTGATCATTACCTGCCAGTATCATCAAGATTGGGTGAAAAAATGTTTGCTGAGATTTCAGGAAACTCGTAGTTTTTTGGAAGCTTGGCAACCCCTTTCAATGAAAGGGATTCTCGTCAGTCTCTGCTTGGGGCTACTTCGATAGGACACCAACCATAGCGATAGAACTTGGAACTACATTATTGTGCCAAGTTTCAAAGAGCTAGCACAAACCGTGTTTGATTTAGAGTTCCAACTACATGTATCCATATAGGAGAAAACAGAGTGAAACCTAAACATGAAAACGGTTACTGCAAAGGAACGGTTTAACCTAGAAGAAAGAAATTTGGTGAGCCAAGTGGGATTGGTGTACTGATCATTACCTGAGAGTATCTTCAAGATTGGGCGAAAAAATATTTGCTGAGATTTCAGGAAACTCGTAGTTTTTTGGAAGCTTGGCAACCCCTTTCAATGAAAGTGATTCTCGTCAGTCTCTGCTTGGGGCTACTTCAATAGGACACCAATTATAGCGATAGAACTTGGAACTACATTATTGTGCCAAGTTTCAAAGAGCTAGCACAAACCGTGTTTGATTTAGAGTTCCAACTACATGTATCCATATAGGAGAAAACAGAGTGAAACCTAAACATGAAAACGGTTACTGCAAAGGAACGGTTTAACCTAGAAGAACGAAATTTGGTGAGCCAAGTCGGATTGGTGTACTGATCATTACCTGCCAGTATCATCAAGTTTGGGTGAAAAAATGTTTGCTGAGATTTCCGGAAACTCGTAGTTTTTGGAAGCTTGGCAACCCCTTTCAATGAAAGTGATTCTCGTCAGTCGCTGCTTGGGGCTACTTCAATAGGACACAAACCATAGCGATAGAACTTGGAACAACATTGTTGTGCCAAGTTTGAAAGAGCTAGCACAAACCGTGTTTGATTTAGAGTTCCAACTACATGTATCCATATAGGAGAAAACAGAGTGAAACCTAAACATGAAAACGGTTACTGCAAAGGAACGGTTTAACCTAGAAGAACGAAATTTGGTGAGCCAAGTGGGATTGGTGTACTGATCATTACCTGCCAGTATGATCAAGATTGGGTGAAAAAATGTTTGCTGAGATTTCAGGAAACTCGTAGTTTTTTGGAAGCTTGGCAACCCCTTTCAATGAAAGTGATTCTCGTCAGTCTCTGCTTGGGGCTACTTCAATAGGACATGAACTATAGCGATAGAACTTGGAACTACATTATTGTGCCAAGTTTGAAAGAGCTAGCACAAACCGTGTTTGATTTAGAGTTCCAACTACACGTATCCATATAGGAGAAAACAAAGTGAAACCTAAACATGAAAACGGTTACTGCAAAGGAACGGTTTAACCTAGAAGAACGAAATTTGGTGAGCCAAGTGGGATTGGTGTACTGATCATTACCTGCCAGTATCATCAACATTGGGTCAAAAAATGTTTGCTGAGATTTCCGGAAACTCGTAGTTTTTTGGAAGCTTGGCAAACCCTTTCAATGAAAGTGATTCTCGTCAGTCTCTGCTTGGGGCTACTTCAATAGGACACCAACCATAGCGATAGAACTTGGAACTACATTATTGTGCCAAGTTTCAAAGAGCTAGCACAAACCGTGTTTGATTTAGAGTTCCAACTACATGTATCCATATAGGAGAAAACAGAGTGAAACCTAAACATGAAAACGGTTACTGCAAAGGAACGGTTTAACCTAGAAGAACGAAATTTGGTGAGCCAAGTGGGATTGGTGTACTGATCATTACCTGCCAGTATCATCAAATTGGGTGAAAAAATGTTTGCTGAGGTTTCAGGAAACTCGTAGTTTTTTGGAAGCTTGGCAACCCCTTTCAATGAAAGTGATTCTCGTCAGTCTCTGCTTGGGGCTACTTCAATAGGACACAAACCATAGCGATAGAACTTGGAACTACATTATTGTGCCAAGTTTCAAAGAGCTAGCACAAACCGTGTTTGATTTAGAGTTCCAACTACGTGTATCCATATAGGAGAAAACCGAGTGAAACCTAAACATGAAAACGGTTACTGCAAAGGAACGGTTTAACCTAGAAGAACGAAATTTGGTGAGCCAAGTGGGATTGGTGTACTGATCATTACCTGCCAGTATCATCAAGATTGGGCGAAAAAATGTTTGCTGAGATTTCAGGAAACTCGTAGTTTTTTGGAAGCTTGGCAACCCCTTTGAATGAAAGTGATTCTCGTCAGTCTCTGCTTGGGGCTACTTCAATAGGACACCAACCATAGCGATAGAAATTAGAACTACATTATTGTGCCAAGTTTCAAAGAGCTAGCACAAACCGTGTTTGATTTAGAGTTCCAACTACATGTATCCATATAGGAGAAAACAGAGTGAAACCTAAACATGAAAACGGTTACTGCAAAGGAACGGTTTAACCTAGAAGAACGAAATATGGTGAGCCAAGTGGGATTGGTGTACTGATCATTACCTGCCAGTATCATCAAGATTGGGTCAAAAAATGTTTGCTGAGGTTTCAGGAAACTCGTAGTTTTTTGGAAGCTTGGCAAACCCTTTCAATGAAAGTGATTCTCGTCAGTCTCTGCTTGGGTATACTTCAATAGGACATCAACCATAGCGACAGAACTTGGAACTACATTATTGTGCCAAGTTTCAAAGAGCTAGCACAAACCGTGTTTGATTTAGAGTTCCAACTACATGTATCCATATAGGAGAAAACAGAGTGAAACCTAAACATGAAAATGGTTACTGCAAAGGAACATTTAACCTAGAAGAACAAAATTTGGTGAGCCAAGTGGGATTGGTGTACTGATCATTACCTGCCAGTATCATCAAGATTGGGTGAAAAAATGTTTGCTGAGATTTCAGGAAACTCGTAGTTTTTTGGAAGCTTGGCAACCCCTTTCAATGAAAGTGATTCTCGTCAGTCTCTGCTTGGGGCTACTTCAATAGGACATGAACTATAGCGATAGAACTTGGAACTACATTATTGTGCCAAGTTTGAAAGAGCTAGCACAAACCGTGTTTGATTTAGAGTTCCAACTACATGTATCCATATGTGAGAAAACAGAGTGAAACCTAAACATGAAAACGGTTACTGCAAAGGAACGGTTTAACCTAGAAGAACGAAATTTGGTGAGCCAAGTGGGATTGGTGTACTGATCATTACCTGCCAGTATCATCAAGATTGGGCGAAAAAATGTTTGCTGAGATTTCAGGAAACTCGTAGTTTTTTGGAAGCTTGGCAACCCCTTTGAATGAAAGTGATTCTCGTCAGTCTCTGCTTGGGGCTACTTCAATAGGACACCAACCATAGCGATAGAAATTAGAACTACATTATTGTGACAAGTTTCAGAGAGCTAGCACAAACCGTGTTTGATTTAGAGTTCCAACTACATGTATCCATATGTGAGAAAACAGAGTGAAACCTAAACATGAAAACGGTTACTGCAAAGGAACGGTTTAACCTAGAAGAACGAAATTTGGTGAGCCAAGTGGGATTGGTGTACTGATCATTACCTGCCAGTATCATCAAGATTCTGTCAAAAAATGTTTGCTGAGATTTCAGGAAACTCGTAGTTTTTTTGGAAGCTTGGCATCCCCTTTCAATGAAAGTGATTCTCGTCAGTCTCTGCTTGGGGATACTTCAATAGGACATCAACCATAGCGACAGAACTTGGAACTACATTATTGTGCCAAGTTTCAAAGAGCTAGCACAAACTGTGTTTGATTTAGAGTTCCAACTACATGTATCCATATAGGAGAAAACAGAGTGAAACCTAAACATGAAAATGGTTACTGCAAAGGAACGGTTTAATCTAGAAGAACGAAATTTGGTGAGCCAAGTGGGATTGGTGTACTGATCATTACCTGCCAGTATGATCAAGATTGGGTGAAAAAATGTTTGCTGAGATTTCCGGAAACTCCTAGTTTTTGGAAGCTTGGCAACCCTTTTCAATGAAAGTGATTCTCGTCAGTCGCTGCTTGGGGCTACTTCAATAGGACACCAACCATAGCGATAGAACTTGGAACTACATTATTGTGCCAAGTTTCAAAGAGCTAGCACAAACCGTGTTTGATTTAGAGTTCCAACTACGTGTATCCATATAGGAGAAAAAAGAGTGAAACCTAAAAATGAAAACGGTTACTGCAAAGGAACATTTAACCTAGAAGAACGAAATTTGGTGAGCCAAGTGGGATTGGTGTACTGATCATTACCTGCCAGTATCATCAAGATTGGGCGAAAAAATGTTTGCTGAGATTTCAGGAAACTCGTAGTTTTTTGGAAGCTTGGCAACCCCTTTCAATGAAAGTGATTATCGTCAGTCTCTGCTTGGGGCTACTTCAATAGGACATGAACCATAGCGATAGAACTTGGAACTACATTATTGTGCCAAGTTTCAAAGAGCTAGCACAAACCGTGTTTGATTTAGAGTTCCAACTACATGTATCCATATGTGAGAAAACAGAGTGAAACCTAAACATGAAAACGGTTACTGCAAAGGAACGGTTTAACCTAGAAGAACGAAATTTGGTGAGCCAAGTGGGATTGGTGTACTGATCATTACCTGCCAGTATCATCAACATTGGGTCAAAAAATGTTTGCTGAGATTTCCGGAAACTCGTAGTTTTTTGGAAGCTTGGCAACCCCTTTCAATGAAAGTGATTCTCGTCAGTCTCTGCTTGGGGCTACTTCAATAGGACACCAACCATAGCGATAGAACTTGGAACTACATTATTGTGCCAAGTTTCAAAGAGCTAGCACAAACCATGTTTGATTTAGAGTTCCAACTACATGTATCCATATAGGAGAAAACAGAGTGAAACCTAAACATGAAAACGGTTACTGCAAAGGAACGGTTTAACCTAGAAGAACGAAATTTGGTGAGCCAAGTGGGATTGGTGTACTGATCATTACCTGCCAGTATCATCAAATTGGGTGAAAAAATGTTTGCTGAGGTTTCAGGAAACTCGTAGTTTTTTGGAAGCTTGGCAACCCCTTTCAATGAAAGTGATTCTCGTCAGTCTCTGCTTGGGGCTACTTCAATAGGACACAAACCATAGCGATAGAACTTGGAAATACATTATTGTGCCAAGTTTCAAAGAGCTAGCACAAACCGTGTTTGATTTAGAGTTCCAACTACATGTATCCATATAGGAGAAAACCGAGTGAAACCTAAACATGAAAACGGTTACTGCAAAGGAACGGTTTAACCTAGAAGAACGAAATTTGGTGAGCCAAGTGGGATTGGTGTACTGATCATTACCTGCCAGTATCATCAAGATTGGGCGAAAAAATGTTTGCTGAGATTTCAGGAAACTCGTAGTTTTTTGGAAGCTTGGCAACCCCTTTGAATGAAAGTGATTCTCGTCAGTCTCTGCTTGGGGCTACTTCAATAGGACACCAACCATAGCGATAGAAATTAGAACTACATTATTGTGCCAAGTTTCAAAGAGCTAGCACAAACCGTGTTTGATTTAGAGTTCCAACTACATGTATCCATATAGGAGAAAACAGAGTGAAACCTAAACATGAAAACGGTTACTGCAAAGGAACGGTTTAACCTAGAAGAACGAAATTTGGTGAGCCAAGTGGGATTGGTGTACTGATCATTACCTGCCAGTATCATCAAGATTGGGTCAAAAAATGTTTGCTGAGGTTTCAGGAAACTCGTAGTTTTTTTGGAAGCTTGGCAAACCCTTTCAATGAAAGTGATTCTCGTCAGTCTCTGCTTGGGGATACTTCAATAGGACATCAACCATAGCGACAGAACTTGGAACTACATTATTGTGCCAAGTTTCAAAGAGCTAGCACAAACCGTGTTTGATTTAGAGTTCCAACTACATGTATCCATATAGGAGAAAACAGAGTGAAACCTAAACATGAAAATGGTTACTGCAAAGGAACATTTAACCTAGAAGAACGAAATTTGGTGAGCCAAGTGGGATTGGTGTACTGATCATTACCTGCCAGTATCATCAAGATTGGGTGAAAAAAAGTTTGCTGAGATTTCAGGTAACTCGTAGATTTTTGGAAGCTTGGCAACCCCTTTCAATGAAAGTGATTCTCGTCAGTCTCTGCTTGGGGCTACTTCAATAGGACACCAACCATAGCGTTAGAACTTGGAACTACATTATTGTGCCAAGTTTCAAAGAGCTAGCACAAACCGTGTTTGATTTAGAGTTCCAACTACATGTATCCATATAGGAGATAACAGAGTGAAACCTAAACATGAAAACTGTTACTGCAAAGGAACGGTTTAACCTAGAAGAACGAAATTTGGTGAGCCAAGTGGGATTGGTGTACTGATCATTACCTGCCAGTATGATCAAGATTGGGTGAAAAAATGTTTGCTGAGATTTCCGGAAACTCGTAGTTTTTGGAAGCTTGGCAACCCCTTTCAATGAAAGTGATTCTCGTCAGTCGCTGCTTGGGGCTACTTCAATAGGACACCCACCATAGCGATAGAACTTGGAACTGCATTATTGTGCCAAGTTTCAAAGAGCTAGCACAAACCATGTTTGATTTAGAGTTCCAACTACATGTATCCATATAGGAGAAAACAGAGTGAAACCTAAACATGAAAACGGGTTCTGCAAAGGAACGGTTTAACCTAGAAGAACGAAATTTGGTGAGCCAAGTGGGATTGGTGTACTGATCATTACCTGCCAGTATGATCAAGATTGGGTGAAAAAATGTTTGCTGAGATTTCAGGAAACTCGTAGTTTTTGCAAGCTTGGCAACCCTTTTCAATGAAAGTGATTCTCGTCAGTCGCTGTTTGGGGCTACTTCAATAGGACACCAACCATAGCGATAGAACTTGGAACTACATTATTGTGCCAAGTTTCAAAGAGCTAGCACAAACCGTGTTTGATTTAGAGTTCCAACTACATGTATCCATATAGGAGAAAACAGAGTGAAACCTAAACATGAAAACGGTTACTGCAAAGGAACGGTTTAACCTAGAAGAACGAAATTTGGTGAGCCAAGTGGGATTGGTGTACTGATCATTACCTGCCAGTATGATCAAGATTGGGTGAAAAAATGTTTGCTGAGATTTCAGGAAACTCGTAGTTTTTTGGAAGCTTGGCAACCCCTTTCAATGAAAGTGACTCTCGTCAGTCTCTGCTTGGGGCTACTTCAATAGGACATGAACTATAGCGACAGAACTTGGAACTACATTATTGTGCCAAGTTTGAAAGAGCTAGCACAAACCGTGTTTGATTTAGAGTTCCAACTACACGTATCCATATAGGAGAAAACAAAGTGAATCCTAAACATGAAAACGGTTACTGCAAAGGAACGGTTTAACCTAGAAGAACGAAATTTGGTGAGCCAAGTGGGATTGGTGTACTGATCATTACCTGCCAGTATCATCAAGATTGGGCGAAAAAATGTTTGCTGAGATTTCAGGAAACTCGTAGTTTTTTGGAAGCTTGGCAACCCCTTTCAATGAAAGTGATTCTCGTCAGTCTCTGCTTGGGGCTACTTCAATAGGACATGAACCATAGCGATAGAACTTGGAACTACATTATTGTGCCAAGTTTCAAAGAGCTAGCACAAACCGTGTTTGATTTAGAGTTCCAACTACATGTATCCATATGTGAGAAAACAGAGTGAAACCTAAACATGAAAACGGTTACTGCAAAGGAACGGTTTAACCTAGAAGAACGAAATTTGGTGAGCCAAGTGGGATTGGTGTACTGATCATTACCTGCAGTATCATCAAGATTGGGTCAAAAAATGTTTGCTGAGATTTCCGGAAACTCGTAGTTTTTTGGAAGCTTGGCAACTACTTTCAATGAAAGTGATTCTCGTCAGTCTCTGCTTGGGGATACTTCAATAGGACACCAACCATAGCGTTAGAACTTGGAACTACATTATTGTGCCAAGTTTCAAAGAGCTAGCACAAACCGTGTTTGATTTAGAGTTCCAACTACATGTATCCATATAGGAGAAAACAGAGTGAAACCTAAACATGAAAACGGTTACTGCAAAGGAACGGTTTAACCTAGAAGAACGAAATTTGGTGAGCCAAGTGGGATTGGTGTACTGATCATTACCTGCCAGTATCATCAAATTGGGTGAAAAAAATGTTTGCTGAGGTTTCAGGAAACTCGTAGTTTTTTGGAAGCTTGGCAACCCCTTTCAATGAAAGTGATTCTCGTCAGTCTCTGCTTGGGGCTACTTCAATAGGACACAAACCATAGCGATAGAACTTGGAACTACATTATTGTGCCAAGTTTCAAAGAGCTAGCACAAACCGTGTTTGATTTAGAGTTCCAACTACATGTATCCATATGTGAGAAAACAGAGTGAAACCTAAACATGAAAACGGTTACTGCAAAGGAACGGTTTAACCTAGAAGAACGAAATTTGGTGAGCCAAGTGGGATTGGTGTACTGATCATTACCTGCCAGTATCATCAAGATTGGGCGAAAAAATGTTTGCTGAGATTTCCGGAAACTCGTAGTTTTTTGGAAGCTTGGCAACCCCTTTGAATGAAAGTGATTCTCGTCAGTCTCTGCTTGGGGCTACTTCAATAGGACACCAACAATAGCGATAGAAATTAGAACTACATTATTGTGACAAGTTTCAGAGAGCTAGCACAAACCGTGTTTGATTTAGAGTTCCAACTACATGTATCCATATGTGAGAAAACAGAGTGAAACCTAAACATGAAAACGGTTACTGCAAAGGAACGGTTTAACCTAGAAGAACGAAATTTGGTGAGCCAAGTGGGATTGGTGTACTGATCATTACCTGCCAGTATCATCAAGATTGGGTCAAAAAATGTTTGCTGAGATTTCAGGAAACTCGTAGTTTTTTTGGAAGCTTGGCATCCCCTTTCAATGAAAGTGATTCTCGTCAGTCTCTGCTTGGGGATACTTCAATAGGACATCAACCATAGCGACAGAACTTGGAACTACATTATTGTGCCAAGTTTCAAAGAGCTAGCACAAACTGTGTTTGATTTAGAGTTCCAACTACATGTATCCATATAGGAGAAAACAGAGTGAAACCTAAACATGAAAATGGTTACTGCAAAGGAACGCTTTAATCTAGAAGAACGAAATTTGGTGAGCCAAGTGGGATTGGTGTACTGATCATTACCTGCCAGTATGATCAAGATTGGGTGAAAAAATGTTTGCTGAGATTTCCGGAAACTCGTAGTTTTTGGAAGCTTGGCAACCCTTTTCAATGAAAGTGATTCTCGTCAGTCGCTGCTTGGGGCTACTTCAATAGGACACCAAACATAGCGATAGAACTTGGAACTACATTATTGTGCCAAGTTTCAAAGAGCTAGCACAAACCGTGTTTGATTTAGAGTTCCAACTACGTGTATCCATATAGGAGAAAAAAGAGTGAAACCTAAACATGAAAACGGTTACTGCAAAGGAACATTTAAACTAGAAGAACGAAATTTGGTGAGCCAAGTGGGATTGGTGTACTGATCATTACCTGCCAGTATCATCAAGATTGGGCGAAAAAATGTTTGCTGAGATTTCAGGAAACTCCTAGTTTTTTGGAAGCTTGGCAACCCCTTTCAATGAAAGTGATTCTCGTCAGTCTCTGCTTGGGGCTACTTCAATAGGACATCAACCATAGCGATAGAACTTGGAACTACATTATTGTGCCAAGTTTCAAAGAGCTAGCACAAACCGTGTTTGATTTAGAGTTCCAACTACATGTATCCATATGTGAGAAAACAGAGTGAAACCTAAACATGAAAACGGTTACTGCAAAGGAACGGTTTAACCTAGAAGAACGAAATTTGGTGAGCCAAGTGGGATTGGTGTACTGATCATTACCTGCCAGTATCATCAAGTTTGGGTCAAAAAATGTTTGCTGAGATTTCCGGAAACTCGTAGTATTTTGGAAGCTTGGCAACCCCTTTCAATGAAAGTGATTCTCGTCAGTCTCTGCTTGGGGATACTTCAATAGGACACAAACCATAGCGATAGAACTTGGAACTACATTATTGTGCCAAGTTTCAAAGAGCTAGCCCAAACCGTGTTTGATTTAGAGTTCCAACTACGTGTATCCATATAGGAGAAAACAGAGTGAAACCTAAACATGAAAACGGTTACTGCAAAGGAACGGTTTAACCTAGAAGAACGAAATTTGGTGAGCCAAGTGGGATTGGTGTACTGATCATTACCTGCCAGTATCTTCAAATTGGGTGAAAAAATGTTTGCTGAGGTTTCAGGAAACTCGTAGTTTTTTGGAAGCTTGGCAACCCCTTTCAATGAAAGTGATTCTCGTCAGTCTCTGCTTGGGGCTACTTCAATAGGACACAAACCATAGCGATAGAACTTGGAACTACATTATTGTGCCAAGTTTCAAAGAGCTAGCACAAACCGTGTTTGATTTAGAGTTCCAACTACATGTATCCATATAGGAGAAAACCGAGTGAAACCTAAACATGAAAACGGTTACTGCAAAGGAACGGTTTAACCTAGAAGAACGAAATTTGGTGAGCCAAGTGGGATTGGTGTACTGATCATTACCTGCCAGTATCATCAAGATTGGGCCAAAAAATGTTTGCTGAGATTTCAGGAAACTCGTAGTTTTTTGGAAGCTTGGCAACCCCTTTGAATGAAAGTGATTCTCGTCAGTCTCTGCTTGGGGCTACTTCAATAGGACACCAACCATAGCGATAGAAATTAGAACTACATTATTGTGCCAAGTTTCAAAGAGCTAGCACAAACCGTGTTTGATTTAGAGTTCCAACTGCATGTAACCATATGTGAGAAAACAGAGTGAAACCTAAACATGAAAACGGTTACTGCAAAGGAACGGTTTAACCTAGAAGAACGAAATTTGGTGAGCCAAGTGGGATTGGTGTACTGATCATTACCTGCCAGTATCATCAAGATTGGGTCAAAAAATGTTTTCTGAGATTTCAGGAAACTCGTAGTTTTTTTGGAAGCTTGGCAAACCCTTTCAATGAAAGTGATTCTCGTCAGGCTCTGCTTGGGGATACTTCAATAGGACATCAACCATAGCGACAGAACTTGGAACTACATTATTGTGCCAAGTTTCAAAGAGCTAGCACAAACCGTGTTTGATTTAGAGTTCCAACTACATGTATCCATATAGGAGAAAACAGAGTGAAACCTAAACATGAAAATGGTTACTGCAAAGGAACGGTTTAATCTAGAAGAACGAAATTTGGTGAGCCAAGTGGGATTGGTGTACTGATCATTACCTGCCAGTATGATCAAGATTGGGTGAAAAAATGTTTGCTGAGATTTCCGGAAACTCATAGTTTTTGGAAGCTTGGCAACCCTTTTCAATGAAAGTGATTCTCGTCAGTCGCTGCTTGGGGCTACTTCAATAGTACACCAACCATAGCGATAGAACTTGGAACTACATTATTGTGCCAAGTTTCAAAGAGCTAGCACAAACCGTGTTTGATTTAGAGTTCCAACTACGTGTATCCATATAGGAGAAAAAGAGTGAAACCTAAACATGAAAACGGTTACTGCAAAGGAACATTTAACCTAGAAGAACGAAATTTGGTGAGCCAAGTGGGATTGGTGTACTGATCATTACCTGCCAGTATCATCAAGATTGGGCGAAAAAATGTTTGCTGAGATTTCAGGAAACTCGTAGTTTTTTGGAAGCTTGGCAACCCCTTTCAATGAAAGTGATTCTCGTCAGTCTCTGCTTGGGGCTACTTCAATAGGACATGAACCATAGCGATAGAACTTGGAACTACATTATTGTGCCAAGTTTCAAAGAGCTAGCACAAACCGTGTTTGATTTAGAGTTCCAACTACATGTATCCATATGTGAGAAAACAGAGTGAAACCTAAACATGAAAACGGTTACTGCGAAGGAACGGTTTAACCTAGAAGAACGAAATTTGGTGAGCCAAGTGGGATTGGTGTACTGATCATTACCTGACAGTATCATCAAGATTGGGTCAAAAAATGTTTGCTGAGATTTCCGGAAACTCGTAGTATTTTGGAAGCTTGGCAACCCCTTTCAATGAAAGTGATTCTCGTCAGTCTCTGCTTGGGGATACTTCAATAGGACACAAACCATAGCGATAGAACTTGGAACTACATTATTGTGCCATGTTTCAAAGAGCTAGCACAAACCGTGTTTGATTTAGAGTTCCAACTACGTGTATCCATATAGGAGAAAATAGAGTGAAACCTAAACATGAAAACGGTTACTGCAAAGGAACGGTTTAACCTAGAAGAACGAAATTTGGTGAGCCAAGTGGGATTGGTGTACTGATCATTACCTGCCAGTATCTTCAAATTGGGTGAAAAAATGTTTGCTGAGGTTTCAGGAAACTCGTAGTTTTTTGGAAGCTTGGAAACCCCTTTCAATGAAAGTGATTCTCGTCAGTCTCTGCTTGGGGCTACTTCAATAGGACACAAACCATAGCGATAGAACTTGGAACTACATTATTGTGCCAAGTTTCAAAGAGCTAGCACAAACCGTGTTTGATTTAGAGTTCCAACTACATGTATCCATATAGGAGAAAACCGAGTGAAACCTAAACATGAAAACGGTTACTGCAAAGGAACGGTTTAACCTAGAAGAACGAAATTTGGTGAGCCAAGTGGGATTGGTGTACTGATCATTACCTGCCAGTATCATCAAGATTGGGCGAAAAAATGTTTGCTGAGATTTCAGGAAACTCGTAGTTTTTTGGAAGCTTGGCAACCCCTTTGAATGAAAGTGATTCTCGTCAGTCTCTGCTTGGGGCTACTTCAATAGGACACCAACCATAGCGATAGAAATTAGAACTACATTATTGTGCCAAGTTTCAAAGAGCTAGCACAAACCGTGTTTGATTTAGAGTTCCAACTCAATGTATCCATATGTGAGAAAACAGAGTGAAACCTAAACATGAAAACGGTTACTGCAAAGGAACGGTTTAACCTAGAAGAACGAAATTTGGTGAGCCAAGTGGGATTGGTGTACTGATCATTACCTGCCAGTATCATCAAGATTGGGTCAAAAAATGTTTTCTGAGATTTCAGGAAACTCGTAGTTTTTTTGGAAGCTTGGCAAACCCTTTCAATGAAAGTGATTCTCGTCAGTCTCTGCTTGGGGATACTTCAATAGGACATCAACCATAGCGACAGAACTTGGAACTACATTATTGTGCCAAGTTTCAAAGAGCTAGCACAAACCGTGTTTGATTTAGAGTTCCAACTACATGTATCCATATAGGAGAAAACAGAGTGAAACCTAAACATGAAAATGGTTACTGCAAAGGAACCGTTTAATCTAGAAGAACGAAATTTGGTGAGCCAAGTGGGATTGGTGTACTGATCATTACCTGCCAGTATGATCAAGATTGGGTGAAAAAATGTTTGCTGAGATTTCCGGAAACTCGTAGTTTTTGGAAGCTTGGCAACCCTTTTCAATGAAAGTGATTCTCGTCAGTCGCTGCTTGGGGCTACTTCAATAGGACACCAACCATAGCGATAGAACTTGGAACTACATTATTGTGCCAAGTTTCAAAGAGCTAGCACAAACCGTGTTTGATTTAGAGTTCCAACTACGTGTATCCATATAGGAGAAAACAGAGTGAAACCTACATGAAAACGGTTACTGCAAAGGAACGGTTTAACCTAGAAGAACGAAATTTGGTGAGCCAAGTGGGATTGGTGTACTGATCATTACCTGCCAGTATCATCAAGATTGGGTGAAAAAATATTTGCTGAGATTTCAGGAAACTCGTAGTTTTTTGGAAGCTTGGCAACCCCTTTCAATGAAAGTGATTCTCATCAGTCTCTGCTTGGGGCTACTTCAATAGGACATCAACAATAGCTATAGAACTTCGAACTACATTATTGTGCCAAGTTTCAAAGAGCTAGCACAAACCGTGTTTGATTTAGAGTTCCAACTACATGTATCCATATAGGAGAAAACAGAGTGAAACCTAAACATGAAAACGGTTACTGCAAAGGAACGGTTTAACCTAGAAGAACGAAATTTGGTGAGCCAAGTGGGATTGGTGTACTGATCATTACCTGCCAGTATGATCAAGATTGGGTGAAAAAATGTTTGCTGAGATTTCCGGAAACTCGTAGTTTTTGGAAGCTTGGCAACCCCTTTCAATGAAAGTGATTCTCGTCAGTCGCTGCTTGGGACTACTTCAATAGGACACCAACCATAGCGATAGAACTTGGAACTACATTATTGTGCCAAGTTTCAAAGAGCTAGCACAAACCGTGTTTGATTTAGAGTTCCAACTACATGTATCCATATAGGAGAAAACAGAGTGAAACCTAAACATGAAAACGGTTTCTGCAAAGGAACGGTTTAACCTAGAAGAACGAAATTTGGTGAGCCAAGTGGGATTGGTGTACTGATCATTACCTGCCAGTATGATCAAGATTGGGTGAAAAAATGTTTGCTGAGATTTCAGGAAACTCGTAGTTTTTGGAAGCTTGGCAACCCTTTTCAATGAAAGTGATTCTCGTCAGTCGCTGCTTGGGGCTACTTCAATAGGACAACAACCATAGCGATAGAACTTGGAACTACATTATTGTGCCAAGTTTCAAAGAGCTAGCACAAACCGTGTTTGATTTAGAGTTCCAACTACATGTATCCATATAGGAGAAAACAGAGTGAAACCTAAACATGAAAACGGTTACTGCAAAGGAACGGTTTAACCTAGAAGAACGAAATTTGGTGAGCCAAGTGGGATTGGTGTACTGATCATTACCTGCCAGTATGATCAAGATTGGGTGAAAAAATGTTTGCTGAGATTTCAGGAAACTCGTAGTTTTTTGGAAGCTTGGCAACCCCTTTCAATGAAAGTGATTCTCGTCAGTCTCTGCTTGGGGCTACTTCAATAGGACATGAACTACAGCGATAGAACTTGGAACTACATTATTGTGCCAAATTTGAAAGAGCTAGCACAAACCGTGTTTGATTTAGAGTTCCAACTACACGTATCCATATAGGAGAAAACAAAGTGAAACCTAAACATGAAAACGGTTACTGCAAAGGAACGGTTTAACCTAGAAGAACGAAATTTGGTGAGCCAAGTGGGATTGGTGTACTGATCATTACCTGCCAGTATCATCAAGATTGGGTCAAAAAATGTTTGCTGAGATTTCAGGAAACTCGTAGTTTTTTGGAAGCTTGGCAACCCCTTTCAATGAAAGTGATTCTCGTCAGTCTCTGCTTGGGGCTACTTCAATAGGACATGAACCATAGCGATAGAACTTGGAACTACATTATTGTGCCAAGTTTCAAAGAGCTAGCACAAACCGTGTTTGATTTAGAGTTCCAACTACATGTATCCATATGTGAGAAAACAGAGTGAAACCTAAACATGAAAACGGTTACTGCAAAGGAACGGTTTAACCTAGAAGAACGAAATTTGGTGAGCCAAGTGGGATTGGTGTACTGATCATTACCTGCCAGTATCATCAAGATTGGGTCAAAAAATGTTTGCTGAGATTTCCGGAAACTCGTAGTATTTTGGAAGCTTGGCAACCCCTTTCAATGAAAGTGATTCTCGTCAGTCTCTGCTTGGGGATACTTCAATAGGACACAAACCATAGCGATAGAACTTGGAACTACATTATTGTGCCAAGTTTCAAAGAGCTAGCACAAACCGTGTTTGATTTACAGTCCCAACTACATGTATCCATATAGGAGAAAACAGAGTGAAACCTAAACATGAAAACGGTTACTGCAAAGGAACGGTTTAACCTAGAAGAACGAAATTTGGTGAGCCAAGTGGGATTGGTGTACTGATCATTACCTGCCAGTATCTTCAAATTGGGTGAAAAAATGTTTGCTGAGGTTTCAGGAAACTCGTAGTTTTTTGGAAGCTTGGCAACCCCTTTCAATGAAAGTGATGCTCGTCAGTCTCTGCTTGGGGCTAGTTCAATAGGACACCAACCATAGCGATAGAATTTAGAACTACATTATTGTGCCAAGTTTCAAAGAGCTAGCACAAACCGTGTTTGATTTAGAGTTCCAAATACTTGTATCCATATAGGAGAAAACACAGTGAAACCTAAACATGAAAACTGTTACTGCAAAGGAACGGTTTAACCTAGAAGAACGAAATTTGGTGAGCCAAGTGGGATTGGTGTACTGATCATTACCTGCCAGTATCATCAAGATTGGGTGAAAAAATATTTGCTGAGATTTCAGGAAACTCGTAGTTTTTTGGAAGCTTGGCAACCCCTTTCAATGAAAGTGATTCTCGTCAGTCTCTGCTTGGGGCTACTTCAATAGGACATCAACAATAGCTATAGAACTTCGAACTACATTATTGTGCCAAGTTTCAAAGAGCTAGCACAAACCGTGTTTGATTTAGAGTTCCAACTACATGTATCCATATAGGAGAAAACAGAGTGAAACCTAAACATGAAAACGGTTACTGCAAAGGAACGGTTTAACCTAGAAGAACGAAATTTGGTGAGCCAAGTGGGATTGGTGTACTGATCATTACCTGCCAGTATGATCAAGATTGGGTGAAAAAATGTTTGCTGAGATTTCCGGAAACTCGTAGTTTTTGGAAGCTTGGCAACCCCTTTCAATGAAAGTGATTCTCGTCAGTCGCTGCTTGGGACTACTTCAATAGGACACCAACCATAGCGATAGAACTTGGAACTACATTATTGTGCCAAGTTTCAAAGAGCTAGCACAAACCGTGTTTGATTTAGAGTTCCAACTACATGTATCCATATAGGAGAAAAAAGAGTGAAACCTAAACATGAAAACGGTTTCTGCAAAGGAACGGTTTAACCTAGAAGAACGAAATTTGGTGAGCCAAGTGGGATTGGTGTACTGATCATTACCTGCCAGTATGATCAAGATTGGGTGAAAAAATGTTTGCTGAGATTTCAGGAAACTCGTAGTTTTTGGAAGCTTGGCAACCCTTTTCAATGAAAGTGATTCTCGTCAGTCGCTGCTTGGGGCTACTTCAATAGGACAACAACCATAGCGATAGAACTTGGAACTACATTATTGTGCCAAGTTTCAAAGAGCTAGCACAAACCGTGTTTGATTTAGAGTTCCAACTACATGTATCCATATAGGAGAAAACAGAGTGAAACCTAAACATGAAAACGGTTACTGCAAAGGAACGGTTTAACCTAGAAGAACGAAATTTGGTGAGCCAAGTGGGATTGGTGTACTGATCATTACCTGCCAGTATGATCAAGATTGGGTGAAAAAATGTTTGCTGAGATTTCAGGAAACTCGTAGTTTTTTGGAAGCTTGGCAACCCCTTTCAATGAAAGTGATTCTCGTCAGTCTCTGCTTGGGGCTACTTCAATAGGACATGAACTATAGCGATAGAACTTGGAACTACATTATTGTGCCAAATTTGAAAGAGCTAGCACAAACCGTGTTTGATTTAGTGTTCCAACTACACGTATCCATATAGGAGAAAACAAAGTGAAACCTAAACATGAAAACGGTTACTGCAAAGGAACGGTTTAACCTAGAAGAACGAAACTTGGTGAGCCAAGTGGGTTTGGTGTACTGAGAATTCCCTGCCAGTATGATCAAGATTGGGTGAAAAAATGTTTGCTGAGATTTCCGGAAACTCGTAGTTTTTGGAAGCTTGGCAACCCCTTTCAATGAAAGTGATTCTCGTCAGTCTCTGCTTGGGGCGACTTCAATAGGACACCAACCATAGCGATAGAACTTGGAACTACATTATTGTGCCAAGTTTCAAAGAGCTAGCACAAACAGTGTTTGATTTAGAGTTCCAACTACATGTATCCATTAGGAGATAACAGAGTGAAACCTAAACATGAAAAGGGTTACTGCAAAGGAACGGTTTAACCTAGAAGAACGAAATTTGGTGAGCCAAGTGGGATTGGTGTACTGATCATTACCTGCCAGTATCATCAAGATTGGGTGAAAAAATATTTGCTGAGATTTCAGGAAACTCCTAGTTTTTTGGAAGCTTGGCAACACCTTTCAATGAAAGTGATTCTCGTCAGTCTCTGCTTGGGGTACTTCAACAGGACATCAACCATAGCGACAGAACTTGGAACTACATTATTGTGCCAAGTTTCAAAGAGCTAGCACAAACCGTGTTTGATTTAGAGTTCCAAATACATGTATCCATATCGGAGAAAAAAGAGTGAAACCTAAACATGAAAACGGTTACTGCAAAGGAACGGTTTAACCTAGAAGAACGAAATTTGGTGAGCCAAGTGGGATTGGTGTACTGATCATTACCTGCCAGTATGATCAAGTTTGGGTGAAAAAATGTTTGCTGAGATTTCCGGAAACTCGTAGTTTTTGGAAGCTTGGCAACCCCTTTCAATGAAAGTGATTCTCGTCAGTCTCTGCTTGGGGCTACTTCAATAGGACACCAACCATAGCGATAGAACTTGGAACTACATTATTGTGCCAAGTTTCAAAGAGGTAGCACAAACCGTGTTTGATTTAGAGTTCCAACTACTTGTATCCATATAGGACAAAACAGAATGAAACCTAAACATGAAAACGGTTACTGCAAAGGAACGGTTTAACCTAGAAGAAAGAAATTTGGTGAGCCAGGTGGGATTGGTGTACTGATCATTACCTGCCAGTATGATCAAATTGGGTGAAAAAATGTTTGCTGAGATTTCCGGAAACTCGTAGTTTTTGGAAGCTTGGCAACCCCTTTCAATGAAAGTGATTCTCGTCAGTCGCTGCTTGGGGCTACTTCAATAGGACACCAACCATAGCGATAGAACTTGGAACTACATTATTGTGCCAAGTTTCAAAGAGCTAGCACAAACCGTGTTTGATTTAGAGTTCCAACTACGTGTATCCATATAGGAGAAAAAAGAGTGAAACCTAAACAAGAAAACGGTTACTGCAAAGGAACGGTTTAACCTAGAAGAACGAAATTTGGTGAGCCAAGTGGGATTGGTGTACTGATCATTACCTGCCAGTATCATCAAGATTGGGTGAAAAAATGTTTGCTGAGATTTCAGGAAACTCGAAGTTTTTTGGAAGCATGGCAACCCCTTTCAATGAAAGTGATTCTCGTCAGTCTCTGCTTGGGGCTACTTCAATAGGACATGAACTATAGCGATAGAACTTGGAACTACATTATTGTGCCAAATTTGAAAGAGCTAGCACAAACCGTGTTTGATTTAGAGTTCCAACTACACGTATCCATATAGGAGAAAACAAAGTGAAACCTAAACATGAAAACGGTTACTGCAAAGGAACGGTTTAACCTAGAAGAACGAAACTTGGTGAGCCAAGTGGGTTTGGTGTACTGAGAATTCCCTGCCAGTATGATCAAGATTGGGTGAAAAAATGTTTGCTGAGATTTCCGGAAACTCGTAGTTTTTGGAAGCTTGGCAACCCCTTTCAATGAAAGTGATTCTCGTCAGTCTCTGCTTGGGGCGACTTCAATAGGACACCAACCATAGTGATAGAACTTGGAACTACATTATTGTGCCAAGTTTCAAAGAGCTAGCACAAACCGTGTTTGATTTAGAGTTCCAAATACGTGTATCCATATAGGAGAAAAAAGAGTGAAACCTAAACAAGAAAACGGTTACTGCAAAGGAACGGTTTAACCTAGAAGAACGAAATTTGGTGAGCCAAGTGGTATTGGTGTACTGATCATTACCTGTCAGTATCATCAAGATTGGGTAAAAAAATGTTTGCTGAGATTTCAGGAAACTCGAAGTTTTTTGGAAGCTTGGCAACCCCTTTCAATGAAAGTGATTCTCGTCAGTCTCTGCTTGGGGCTACTTCAATAAGACACCAACCATAGCGATAGAACTTGGAACTACATTATTGTGCCAAGTTTCAAAGAGCTAGCACAAACCGTGTTTGATTTAGCGTTCCAACTACATGTATCCATATAGGAGAAAACAGAGTGAAACCTAAACATGAAAACGATTACTGCAAAGGAACGGTTTAACCTAGAAGAACGAAACTTGGTGAGCCAAGTGGGTTTGGTGTACTGAGAATTCCCTGCCAGTATGATCAAGATTGGGTGAAAAAATGTTTGCTGAGATTTCCGGAAACTCGTAGTTTTTGGAAGCTTGGCAACCCCTTTCAATGAAAGTGATTCTCGTCAGTCTCTGCTTGGGGCGACTTCAATAGGACACCAACCATAGCGATAGAAGTTGGAACTACATTATTGAGCCAAGTTTCAAAGAGCTAGCACAAACCGTGTTTGATTTAGAGTTCCAACTACATGTATCCATTAGGAGATAACAGAGTGAAACCTAAACATGAAAGGGTTACTGCAAAGGAACGGTTTAATCTAGAAGAACGAAATTTGGTGAGCCAAATGGGATTGGTGTACTGATCATTACCTGCCAATATCATCAAGATTGGTGAAAAAATGTTTGCTGAGATTTCAGGAAACTCCTAGTTTTTTGGAAGCTTGGCAACACCTTTCAATGAAAGTGATTCTCGTCAGTCTCTGCTTGGGGTACTTCAATAGGACATCAACCATAGCGACAGAACTTGGAACTACATTATTGTGCCAAGTTTCAAAGAGCTAGCACAAACCGTGTTTGATTTAGAGTTCCAAATACATGTATCCATATCGAAGAAAACAGAGTGAAACCTAAACATGAAAACGGTTACTGCAAAGGAACGGTTTAACCTAGAAGAAAGAAATTTGGTGAGCCAGGTGGGATTGGTGTACTGATCATTACCTGCCAGTATCATCAAATTGGGTGAAAAAATGTTTGCTGAGATTTCCGGAAACTCGTAGTTTTTGGAAGCTTGGCAACCCCTTTCAATGAAAGTGATTCTCGTCAGTCGCTGCTTGGGGCTACTTCAATAGGACACCAACCATAGCGATAGAACTTGGAACTACATTATTGTGCCAAGTTTCAAAGAGCTAGCACAAACCGTGTTTGATTTAGAGTTCCAACTACGTGTATCCATATAGGAGAAAAAAGAGTGAAACCTAAACATGAAAACGGTTACTGCAAAGGAACGCTTTAACCTAGAAGAACGAAATTTGGTGAGCCAAGTGGGATTGGTGTAATGATCATTACCTGCCCGTATCATCAAGATTGGGTGAAAAAATGTTTGCTGAGATTTCAGGAAACTCGAAGTTTTTTGGAAGCTTGGCAACCCCTTTCAATGAAAGTGATTCTTGTCAGTCTCTGCTTGGGGCTACTTCAATAGGACACCAATCATAGCGATAGAACTTGGAACTACATTATTGTGCCAAGTTTCAAAGAGCTAGCACAAACCGTGTTTGATTTAGAGTTCCAACTACATATATTCATATAGGAGAAAACAGAGTGAAACCTAAACATGAAAACGGTTACTGCAAAGGAACGGTTTAACCTAGAAGAACGAAATTTGGTGAGCCAAGTGGGATTGGTGTACTGATCATTCCCTGCCAGTATCATCAAGATTGGGTGAAAAAATGTTTGCTGAGATTTCCGGAAACTCGTAGTTTTTGGAAGCTTGGCAACCCCTTTCAATGAAAGTGATTCTCGTCAGTCTCTGCTTGGGGCGACTTCAATAGGACACCAACCATAGCGAAAGAACTTGGAACTACATTATTGTGCCAAGTTTCAAAGAGCTAGCACAAACAGTGTTTGATTTAGAGTTCCAACTACATGTATCCATTAGGAGATAACAGAGTGAAACCTAAACATGAAAACGGTTACTGCAAAGGAACGGTTTAACCTAGAAGAACGAAATTTGGTGAGCCAAGTGTGATTGGTAAACTGATCATTACCTGCCAGTATCATCAAGATTGGGTGAAAAAATGTTTGCTGAGATTTCAGGAAACTCCTATTTTTTGGAAGCTTGGCAACACCTTTCAATGAAAGTGATTCTCGTCAGTCTCTGCTTGGGGTACTTCAATAGGACATCAACCATAGCGACAGAACTTGGAACTACATTATTGTGCCAAGTTTCAAAGAGCTAGCACAAACCGTGTTTGATTTAGAGTTCCAAATACATGTATCCATATAGGAGAAAAGAGAGTGAAACCTAAACATGAAAACGGTTACTTCAAAGGAACGGTTTAACCTAGAAGAACGAAATTTGGTGAGACAAGTGGGATTGGTGTACTGATCATTACCTGCCAGTATGATCAAGTTTGGGTGAAAAAATGTTTGCTGAGATTTCCGGAAACTCGTAGTTTTTGGAAGCTTGGCAACCCCTTTCAATGAAAGTGATTCTCGTCAGTCGCTGCTTGGGGCTACTTCAATAGGACACCAACCATAGCGATAGAACTTGGAACTACATTATTGTGCCAAGTTTCAAAGAGCTAGCACAAACCGTGTTTGATTTAGAGTTCCAACTACTTGTATCCATATAGGAGAAAACAGAGTGAAACCTAAACATGAAAACGGTTACTGCAAAGGAACGGTTTAACCTAGAAGATCGAAATTTGGTGAGTCAAGTGGGATTGGTGCCGTGATCATTACCTGCAAGTATCATCAAGATTGAGTGAAAAAATGTTTGCTGAGATTTCAGGAAACTCGTAGTTTTTTGGAAGCTTGGCAACCCCTTTCAATGAAAGTGATTCTCGTCAGTCGCTGCTTGGGGCTACTTCAATAGGACACCAACCATAGCGACAGAACTTGGAACTACATTATTGTGCCAAGTTTCAAAGAGCTAGCACAAACCGTGTTTGATTTAGAGTTCCAACTACGTGTATCCATATAGGAGAAAAAAGAGTGAAACCTAAACATGAAAAAGGTTACTGCAAAGGAACGGTTTAACCTAGAAAAACGAAATTTGGTGAGCCAAGTGGGATTGGTGTACTGATCATTACCTGCCAGTATCATCAAGATTGGGTGAAAAAATGTTTGCTGAGATTTCCAGAAACTCGTAGTTTTTTGGAAGCTTGGCAACCCCTTTCAATGAAAGTGATTCTCGTCAGTCTCTGCTTGGGGCTACTTCAATAGGACACCAATCATAGCGATAGAACTTGGAACTACATTATTGTGCCAAGTTTCAAAGAGCTAGCACAAACCGTGTTTGATTTAGAGTTCCAACTACATGTATCCATATAGGAGAAAACAGAGTGAAACCTAAACATGAAAACGGTTACTGCAAAGGAACGGATTAACCTAGAAGAACGAAACTTGGTGAGCCAAGTGGGATTGGTGTACTGATCATTCCCTGCCAGTATCATCAAGATTGGGTGAAAAAATGTTTGCTGAGATTTCCGGAAACTCGTAGTTTTTGGAAGCTTGGCAACCCCTTTTAATGAAAGTGATTCTCGTCAGTCGCTGCTTGGGGCTACTTCAATAGGACACCAACCATAGCGAAAGAACTTGGAACTACATTATTGTGCCAAGTTTCAAAGAGCTAGCACAAACAGTGTTTGATTTAGAGTTCCAACTACATGTATCCATTAGGAGATAACAGAGTGAAACCTAAACATGAAAACGGTTACTGCAAAGGAACGGTTTAACCTAGAAGAACGAAATTTGGTGAGCCAAGTGTGATTGGTAAACTGATCATTACCTGCCAGTATCATCAAGATTGGGTGAAAAAATGTTTGCTGAGATTTCAGGAAACTCCTATTTTTTGGAAGCTTGGCAACACCTTTCAATGAAAGTGATTCTCGTCAGTCTCTGCTTGGGGTACTTCAATAGGACATCAACCATAGCGACAGAACTTGGAACTACATTATTGTGCCAAGTTTCAAAGAGCTAGCACAAACCGTGTTTGATTTAGAGTTCCAAATACATGTATCCATATAGGAGAAAAGAGAGTGAAACCTAAACATGAAAACGGTTACTGCAAAGGAACGGTTTAACCTAGAAGAACGAAATTTGGTGAGACAAGTGGGATTGGTGTACTGATCATTACCTGCCAGTATGATCAAGTTTGGGTGAAAAAATGTTTGCTGAGATTTCCGGAAACTCGTAGTTTTTGGAAGCTTGGCAACCCCTTTCAATGAAAGTGATTCTCGTCAGTCGCTGCTTGGGGCTACTTCAATAGGACACCAACCATAGCGATAGAACTTGGAACTACATTATTGTGCCAAGTTTCAAAGAGCTAGCACAAACCGTGTTTGATTTAGAGTTCCAACAACTTGTATCCATATAGGAGAAAACAGAGTGAAACCTAAACATGAAAACGGTTACTGCAAAGGAACGGTTTAACCTAGAAGATCGAAATTTGGTGAGTCAAGTGGGATTGGTGCCGTGATCATTACCTGCAAGTATCATCAAGATTGGGTGAAAAAATGTTTGCTGAGATTTCAGGAAACTCGTAGTTTTTTGGAAGCTCGGCAACCCCTTTCAATGAAAGTGATTCTCGTCAGTCGCTGCTTGGGGCTACTTCAATAGGACACCAATCATAGCGATAGAACTTGGAACTACATTATTGTGCCAAGTTTCAAAGAGCTAGCACAAACCGTGTTTGATTTAGAGTTCCAACTACATGTATCCATATAGGAGAAAACAGAGTGAAACCTAAACATGAAAACGGTTACTGCAAAGGAACGGATTAACCTAGAAGAACGAAACTTGGTGAGCCAAGTGGGATTGGTGTACTGATCATTCCCTGCCAGTATCATCAAGATTGGGTGAAAAAATGTTTGCTGAGATTTCCGGAAACTCGTAGTTTTTGGAAGCTTGGCAACCCCTTTCAATGAAAGTGATTCTCGTCAGTCGCTGCTTGGGGCTACTTCAATAGGACACCAACCATAGCGATAGAACTTGGAACTACATTATTGTGCCAAGTTTCAAAGAGCTAGCACAAACCGTGTTTGATTTAGAGTTCCAACTACGTGTATCCATATAGGAGAAAAAAGAGTGAAACCTAAACATGAAAACGGTTACTGCAAAGGAACGGTTTAACCTAGAAGAACGAAATTTGGTGAGCCAAGTGGGATTGGTGTACTGATCATTCCCTGCCAGTATCATCAAGATTGGGTGAAAAAATGTTTGCTGAGATTTCCGGAAACTCGTAGTTTTTGGAAGCTTGGCAACCCCTTTCAATGAAAGTGATTCTCGTCAGTCTCTGCTTGGGGCGACTTCAATAGGACACCAACCATAGTGATAGAACTTGGAACTACATTATTGTGCCAAGTTTCAAAGAGCTAGCACAAACAGTGTTTGATTTAGAGTTCCAACTACATGTATCCATTAGGAGATAACAGAGTGAAACCTAAACATGAAAAGGGTTACTGCAAAGGAACGGTTTAACCTAGAAGAACGAAATTTGGTGAGCCACGTGGGATTGGTGTACTGATCATTACCTGCCAGTATCATCAAGATTGGGTGAAAAAATGTGTGCTGAGATTTCAGGAAACTCCTAGTTTTTTGGAAGCTTGCCAACACCTTTCAATGAAAGTGATTCTCGTCAGTCGCTGCTTGGGGCTACTTCAATAGGACACCAACCATAGCGATAGAACTTGGAACTACATTATTGTGCCAAGTTTCAAAGAGCTAGCACAAACCGTGTTTGATTTAGAGTTCCAACTACGTGTATCCATATAGGAGAAAAAAGAGTGAAACCTAAACAAGAAAACGGTTACTGCAAAGGAACGGTTTAACCTAGAAGAACGAAATTTGGTGAGCCACGTGGGATTGGTGTACTGATCATTCCCTGCCAGTATCATCAAGATTGGGTGAAAAAATGTTTGCTGAGATTTCCGGAAACTCGTAGTTTTTGGAAGCTTGGCAACCCCTTTCATGAAAGTGATTCTCGTCAGTCTCTGCTTGGGGCGACTTCAATAGGACACCAACCATAGCGATAGAACTTGGAACTACATTATTGTGCCAAGTTTCAAAGAGCTAGCACAAACAGTGTTTGATTTAGAGTTCCAACTACATGTATCCATATAGGAGAAAAGAGAGTGAAACCTAAACATGAAAACGGTTACTGCAAAGGAACGGTTTAACCTAGAAGAACGAAATTTGGTGAGCCAAGTGGGATTGGTGTACTGATCATTACCTGCCAGTATGATCAAGTTTGGGTGAAAAAATGTTTGCTGAGATTTCCGGAAACTCGTAGTTTTTGGAAGCTTGGCAACCCCTTTCAATGAAAGTGATTCTCGTCCGTCGCTGCTTGGGGCTACTTCAATAGGACACCAACCATAGCGATAGAACTTGGAACTACATTATTGTGCCAAGTTTCAAAGAGCTAGCACAAACCGTGTTTGATTTAGAGTTCCAACTACTTGTATCCATATAGGAGAAAACAGAGTGAAACCTAAACATGAAAACGGTTACTGCAAAGGAACGGTTTAACCTAGAAGAAAGAAATTTGGTGAGCCAGGTGGGATTGGTGTACTGATCATTACCTGCCAGTATCATCAAATTGGGTGAAAAAATGTTTGCTGAGATTTCCGGAAACTCGTAGTTTTTGGAAGCTTGGCAACCCCTTTCAATGAAAGTGATTCTCGTCAGTCTCTGCTTGGTGCTACTTCAATAGGACACAAACCATAGCGATAGAACTTGGAACTACATTATTGTGCCAAGTTTCAAAGAGCTAGCACAAACCGTGTTTGATTTAGAGTTCCAACTACGTGTATCCATATAGGAGAAAAAAGAGTGAAACCTAAACATGAAAACGGTTACTGCAAAGGAACGGTTTAACCTAGAAGAACGAAATTTGGTGAGCCAAGTGGGATTGGTGTACTGATCATTACCTGCCAGTATCATCAAGATTGGGTGAAAAAATGTTTGCTGAGATTTCAGGAAACTCGAAGTTTTTTGGAAGCTTGGCAACCCCTTTCAATGAAAGTGATTCTCGTCAGTCTCTGCTTGGGGCTACTTCAATAGGACACCAATCATAGCGATAGAACTTGGAACTACATTATTGTGCCAAGTTTCAAAGAGCTAGCACAAACCCTGTTTGATTTAGAGTTCCAACTACATATATTCATATAGGAGAAAACAGAGTGAAACCTAAACATGAAAACGGTTACTGCAAAGGAACGGTTTAACCTAGAAGAACGAAACTTGGTGAGCCAAGTGGGATTGGTGTACTGATCATTACCTGCCAGTATCATCAAGATTGGGTGAAAAAATGTTTGCTGAGATTTCCGGAAACTCGTAGTTTTTGGAAGCTTTCAACCCCTTTCAATGAAAGTGATTCTCGTCAGTCTCTGCTTGGGGCGACTTCAATAGGACACCAACCATAGCGATAGAACTTGGAACTACATTATTGTGCCAAGTTTCAAAGAGCTAGCACAAACAGTGTTTGATTTAGAGTTCCAACTACATGTATCCATTAGGAGATAACAGAGTGAAACCTAAACATGAAAATGGTTCCTGCAAAGGAAGGGTTTAACCTAGAAGAACGAAATTTGGTGAGCCAAGTGGGATTCGTGTACTGATCATTACCTGCCAGTATTATCAAGATTGGGTGAAAAAATGTTTGCTGAGATTTCAGGAAACTCCTAGTTTTTTGGAAGCTTGGCAACACCTTTCAATGAAAGTGATTCTCGTCAGTCTCTGCTTGGGGCTACTTCAATATTACATCAACCATAGCGACAGACCTTGGAACTACATTATTGTGCCAAGTTTCAAAGAGCTAGCACAAACCGTGTTTGATTTAGAGTTCCAACTACATGTATCCATATAGGAGAAAACAGAGTGAAACCTAAACATGAAAACGGTTACTGCAAAGGAACGGTTTAACCTAGAAGAACGAAATTTGGTGAGCCAAGTGGGATTGGTGTACTGATCAGTACCTGCCAGTATGATCAAGTTTGGGTCAAAAAATGTTTGCTGAGATTTCCGGAAACTCGTAGTTTTTGGAAGCTTGGCAACCCATTTCAATGAAAGTGATTCTCGTCAGTCGCTGCTTGGGGCTACTTCAATAGGACACCAACCATAGCGATAGAACTTGGAACTACATTATTGTGCCAAGTTTCAAAGAGCTAGCACAAACCGTGTTTGATTTAGAGTTCCAACTATTTGTATGTCATATAGGAGAAAACAGAGTGAAACCTAAACATGAAAACGGTTACTGCAAAGGAACGGTTTAACCTAGAAGAACGAAATTTGGTGAGCCAGGTGGGATTGGTGTACTGATCATTAACTGCCAGTATCATCTAGATTGGGTGAAAAAATGTTTGCTGAGATTTGAGGAAACTCGTAGTTTTTTGGAAGCTTGTCAACCCCTTTCAATGAAAGTGATTCTCGTCAGTCTCTGCTTGGGGCTACTTCAATAGGACACAAACCACAGCGATAGAACTTGGAACTACATTATTGTGCCAAGTTTCAAAGAGCTAGCACAAACCGTGTTTGATTTAGAGTTCCAACTACATGTATCCATATAGGAGAAAACAGAGTGAAACCTAAACATGAAAACGGTTACTGCAAAGGAACGGTTTAACCTAGAAGAACGAAATTTGGTGAGTCAAGTGGGATTGGTGCCGTGATCATTACCTGCCAGTATGATCAAGATTGGGTGAAAAAATGTTTGCTGAGATTTCAGGAAACTCGTAGTTTTTTGGAAGCTTGGCAACCCCTTTCAATGAAAGTGATTCTCGTCAGTCTCTGCTTGGGGCTACTTCAATAGGACACCAATCATAGCGATAGAACTTGGAACTACATTATTGTGCCAAGTTTCAAAGAGCTAGCACAAACCGTGTTTGATTTAGAGTTCCAACTACATGTATCCATATAGGAGAAAACAGAGTGAAACCTAAACATGAAAACGGTTACTGCAAAGGAACGGTTTAACCTAGAAGAACGAAACTTGGTGAGCCAAGTGGGTTTGGTGTACTGAGAATTCCCTGCCAGTATGATCAAGATTGGGTGAAAAAAATGTTTGCTGAGATTTCCGGAAACTCGTAGTTTTTGGAAGGTTGGCAACCCCTTTCAATGAAAGTGATTCTCGTCAGTCTCTGCTTGGGGCGACTTCAATAGGACACCAACCATAGCGATAGAACTTGGAACTACATTATTGTGCCAAGTTTCAAAGAGCTAGCACAAACCGTGTTTGATTTAGAGTTCCAACTACATGTATCCATATAGGAGAAAACAGAGTGAAACCTAAACATGAAAACGGTTACTGCAAAGGAACGGTTTAACCTAGAAGAACGAAATTTGGTGAGCCAAGTGGGATTGGTGTACTGATCATTCCCTGCCAGTATCATCAAGATTGGGTGAAAAAATGTTTGCTGAGATTTCAGGAAAATCTTAGTTTTTTGGAAGCTTGGCAACCCCTTTCAATGAAAGTGATTCTCATCAGTCTCTGCTTGAGGCTACTTCAATAGGACATCAACCATAGCGACAGAACTTGGAACTACATTATTGTGCCAAGTTTCAAAGAGCTAGCACAAACCGTGTTTGATTTAGAGTTCCAACTACATGTATCCATATAGGAGAAAACAGAGTGAAACCTAAACATGAAAACGGTTTAACCTAGAAGAACGAAATTTGGTGAGCCAAGTGGGATTGGTGTACTGATCATTACCTGCCAGTATGATCAAGATTGGGTGAAAAAATGTTTGCTGAGATTTCCGGAAACTCGTAGTTTTTGGAAGCTTGGCAACCCCTTTCAATGAAAGTGATTCTCGTCAGTCGCTGCTTGGGGCTACTTCAATAGGACACCAACCATAGCGATAGAACTTGGAACTACATTATTGTGCCAAGTTTCAAAGAGCTAGCACAAACCGTGTTTGAATTAGAGTTCCAACTACTTGTATCCATATAGGAGAAAACAGAGTGAAACCTAAAAATGAAAACGGTTACTGCAAAGGAACGGTTTAACCTATAAGAAAGAAATTTGGTGAGCCAGGTGGGATTGGTGTACTGATCATTACCTGCCAGTATCATCAAATTGGGTGAAAAAATATTTGCTGAGGTTTCAGGAAAGTCGTAGTTTTTTGGAAGCTTGGCAACCCCTTTAAATGAAAGTGATGCTCGTCAGTCTCTGCTTGGGGCTACTTCAATAGGACACAAACCATAGCGATAGAACTTGGAACTACATTATTGTGCCAAGTTTCAAAGAGTTAGCACAAACCGTGTTTGAATTAGAGTTCCAACTACGTGTATCCATAAAGGAGAAAAAAGAGTGAAACCTAAACATGAAAACGGTTACAGAAAAGGAACGGTTTAACCTAGAAGAACGAAATTTGGTGAGCCAAGTGGGATTGGTGTACTGATCATTACCTGCCAGTATCATCAAGATTGGGTGAAAAAATGTTTGCTGAGATTTGAGGAAACTCGTAGTTTTTTGGAAGCTTGGCAACCCCTTTCAATGAAAGAGATTCTCGTCAGTCTCTGCTTGGGGCTACTTCAATAGGACACAAATCATAGCGATAGAACTTTTAACTACATTATTGTGCCAAGTTTCAAAGAGCTAGCACAAACCGTGTTTGATTTAGAGTTCCAACTACATGTATCCATATAGGAGAAAACAGAGTGAAACCTAAACATGAAAACGGTTACTGCAAAGGAACGGTTTAACCTAGAAGAACGAAATTTGGTGAGCCAAGTGGGATTGGTGTACTGATCATTACCTGCCAGTATCATCAAGATTGGGTGAAAAAATGTTTGCTGAGATTTCCGGAAACTCGTAGTTTTTGGAAGCTTTCAACCCTTTCAATGAAAGTGATTCTCGTCAGTCTCTGCTTGGGGCGACTTCAATAGGACACCAACCATAGCGATAGAACTTGGAACTACATTATTGTGCCAAGTTTCAAAGAGCTAGCACAAACAGTGTTTGATTTAGAGTTCCAACTACATGTATCCATTAGGAGATAACAGAGTGAAACCTAAACATGAAAATGGTTCCTGCAAAGGGAAGGGTTTAACCTAGAAGAACGAAATTTGGTGAGCCAAGTGGGATTGGTGTACTGATCATTACCTGCCAGTATCATCAAGATTGGGTGAAAAAATGTTTGCTGAGATTTCAGGAAACTCCTAGTTTTTTGGAAGCTTGGCAACACCTTTCAATGAAAGTGATTCTCGTCAGTCTCTGCTTGGGGCTACTTCAATAGGACATCAACAATAGCGACAGACCTTGGAACTACATTATTGTGCCAAGTTTCAAAGAGCTAGCACAAACCGTGTTTGATTTAGAGTTCCAACTACATGTATGCATATAGGAGAAAACAGAGTGAAACCTAAACATGAAAACGGTTACTGCAAAGGAACGGTTTAACCTAGAAGAACGAAATTTGGTGAGCCAAGTGGGATTGGTGTACTGATCAGTACCTGCCAGTATGATCAAGTTTGGGTCAAAAAATGTTTGCTGAGATTTCCGACTCGTAGTTTTTGGAAAGCTTTGGCAACCCATTTCAATGAAAGTGATTCTCGTCAGTCGCTGCTTGGGGCTACCTTCAATAGGACACCAACCATAGCGATAGAACTTGGAACTACATTATTGTGCCAAGTTTCAAAGAGCTAGCACAAACCGTGTTTGATTTAGAGTTCCAACTATTTGTATGTCATATAGGAGAAAACAGAGTGAAACCTAAACATGAAAACGGTTACTGCAAAGGAACGGTTAACCTAGAAGAACGATATTTGGTGAGCCAGGTGGGATTGGTGTACTGATCATTAACTGCCAGTATCATCTAGATTGGGTGAAAAAATGTTTGCTGAGATTTGAGGAAACTCGTAGTTTTTTTGGAAGCTTGTCAACCCCTTTCAATGAAAGTGATTCTCGTCAGTCTCTGCTTGGGGCTACTTCAATAGGACACAATCCACAGCGATAGAACTTGGAACTACATTTATTGTGCCAAGTTTCAAAGAGCTAGCACAAACCGTGTTTGATTTAGAGTTCCAACTACATGTATCCATATAGGAAGAAAACAGAGTGAAACCTAAACATGAAAACGGTTACTGCAAAGGAACGGTTTAACCTAGAAGAACGAAATTTGGTGAGTCAAGTGGGATTGGTGCCGTGATCATTACCTGCCAGTATGATCAAGATTGGGTGAAAAAATGTTTGCTGAGATTTCAGGAAACTCGTAGTTTTTTTGAAGCTTGGCAACCCCTTTCAATGAAAGTGATTCTCGTCAATCTCTGCTTGGGGCTACTTCAATAGGACACCAATCATAGTGATAGAACTTGGAACTACATTATTGTGCCAAGTTTCAAAGAGCTAGCACAAACCGTGTTTGATTTAGAGTTCCAACTACATGTATCCATATAGGAGAAAACAGAGTGAAACCTAAACATGAAAACGGTTACTGCAAAGGAACGGTTTAACCTAGAAGAACGAAACTTGGTGAGCCAAGTGGGTTTGGTGTACTGAGAATTCCCTGCCAGTATGATCAAGATTGGGTGAAAAAATGTTTGCTGAGATTTCCCGGAAACTCGTAGTTTTTGGAAGGTTGGCAACCCCTTTCAATGAAAGTGATTCTCGTCAGTCTCTGCTTGGGGCGACTTCAATAGGACACCAACCATAGCGATAGAACTTGGAACTACATTATTGTGCCAAGTTTCAAAGAGCTAGCACAAACCGTGTTTGATTTAGAGTTCCAACTACATGTATCCATATAGGAGAAAACAGAGTGAAACCTAAACATGAAACGGTTACTGCAAAGGAACGGTTTAACCTAGAAGAACGAAATTTGGTGAGCCAAGTGGATTGGTGTACTGATCATTCCCCTGCCAGTATCATCAAGATTGGGTGAAAAAATGTTTGCTGAGATTTCAGGAAAATCTTAGTTTTTGAAGCTTGGCAACCCCTTTCAATGAAAGCGATTCTCATCAGTCTCTGCTTGAGGCTACTTCAATAGGACATCAACCATAGCGACAGAACTTGGAACTACATTATTGTGCCAAGTTTCAAAGAGCTAGCACAAACCGTGTTTGATTTAGAGTTCCAACTACATGTATCCATATAGGAGAAAACAGAGTGAAACCTAAACATGAAAACGGTTACTGCAAAGAACGGTTTAACCTAGAAGAACGAAATTTGGTGAGCCAAGTGGGATTGGTGTACTGATCATTACCTGCCAGTATGATCAAGATTGGGTGAAAAATGTTTGCTGAGATTTCCGGAAACTCGTAGTTTTTGGAAGCTTGGCAACCCCTTTCAATGAAAGTGATTCTCGTCAGTCGCTGCTTGGGGCTACTTCAATAGGACACCAACCATAGCGATAGAACTTGGAACTACATTATTGTGCCAAGTTTCAAAGAGCTAGCACAAACCGTGTTTGAATTAGAGTTCCAACTACTTGTATCCATATAGGAGAAAACAGAGTGGAAACCTAAAAATGAAAACGGTTACTGCAAAGGAACGGTTTAACCTATAAGAAAGAAATTTGGTGAGCCAGGTGGGATTGGTGTACTGATCATTACCTGCCAGTATCATCAAATTGGGTGAAAAAATATTTGCTGAGGTTTCAGGAAAGTCGTAGTTTTTTGGAAGCTTGGCAACCCTTTAAATGAAAGTGATGCTCGTCAGGTCTCTGCTTGGGGCTACTTCAATAGGACACAAACCATAGCGATAGAACTTGGAACTACATTATTGTGCCAAGTTTCAAAGAGTTAGCACAAACCGTGTTTGAATTAGAGTTCCAACTACGTGTATCCATAAAGGAGAAAAAAGAGTGAAACCTAAACATGAAAACGGTTACAGAAAAGGAACGGTTTAACCTAGAAGAACGAAATTTGGTGAGCCAAGTGGGATTGGTGTACTGATCATTACCTGCCAGTATCATCAAGATTGGGTGAAAAAATGTTTGCTGAGATTTGAGGAAACTCGTAGTTTTTTGGAAGCTTGGCAACCCCTTTCAATGAAAGAGATTCTCGTCAGTCTCTGCTTGGGGCTACTTCAATAGGACACAAATCATAGCAATAGAACTTTTAACTACATTATTGTGCCAAGTTTCAAAGAGCTAGCACCAACCGTGTTTGATTTAGAGTTCCAACTACATGTATCCATATAGGAGAAAACAGAGTGAAACCTAAACATGAAAACGGTTACTGCAAAGGAACGGTTTAACCTAGAAGAACGAAATTTGGTGAGCCAAGTGGGATTGGTGTACTGATCATTACCTGCCAGTATGATCAAGATTGGGTGAAAAAATGTTTGCTGAGATTTCCGGAAACTCGTAGTTTTTGGAAGCTTGGCAACCCCTTTCAATGAAAGTGATTCTCGTCAGTCGCTGCTTGGGGCTACTTCAATAGGACACCAACCATAGCGATAGAACTTGGAACTACATTATTGTGCCAAGTTTCAAAGAGCTAGCACAAACCGTGTTTGAATTAGAGTTCCAACTACTTGTATCCATATAGGAGAAAACAGAGTGAAACCTAAAAATGAAAACGGTTACTGCAAAGGAACGGTTTAACCTATAAGAAAGAAATTTGGTGAGCCAGGTGGGATTGATGTACTGATCATTACCTGCCAGTATCATCAAATTGGGTGAAAAAATATTTGCTGAGGTTTCAGGAAAGTCGTAGTTTTTTGGAAGCTTGGCAACCCCTTTAAATGAAAGTGATGCTCGTCAGTCTCTGCTTGGGGCTACTTCAATAGGACACAAACCATAGCGATAGAACTTGGAACTACATTATTGTGCCAAGTTTCAAAGAGTTAGCACAAACCGTGTTTGAATTAGAGTTCCAACTACGTGTATCCATAAAGGAGAAAAAAGAGTGAAACCTAAACATGAAAACGGTTACAGAAAAGGAACGGTTTAACCTAGAAGAACGAAATTTGGTGAGCCAAGTGGGATTGGTGTACTGATCATTACCTGCCAGTATCATCAAGATTGGGTGAAAAAATGTTTGCTGAGATTTGAGGAAACTCGTAGTTTTTTGGAAGCTTGGCAACCCCTTTCAATGAAAGAGATTCTCGTCAGTCTCTGCTTGGGGCTACTTCAATAGGACACAAATCATAGCGATAGAACTTTTAACTACATTATTGTGCCAAGTTTCAAAGAGCTAGCACAAACCGTGTTTGATTTAGAGTTCCAACTACATGTATCCATATAGGAGAAAACAGAGTGAAACCTAAACATGAAAACGGTTACTGCAAAGGAACGGTTTAACCTAGAAGAACGAAATTTGGTGAGCCAAGTGGGATTGGTGTACTGATCATTACCTGCCAGTATCATCAAGATTGGGTGAAAAAATGTTTGCTGAGATTTCCGGAAACTCGTAGTTTTTGGAAGCTTGGCAACCCCTTTCAATGAAAGTGATTCTCGTCAGTCGCTGCTTGGGGCTACTTCAATAGGACACCAACCATAGCGATAGAACTTGGAACTACATTATTGTGCCAAGTTTCAAAGAGCTAGCACAAACCGTGTTTGATTTAGAGTTCCAACTACGTGTATCCATATAGGAGAAAAAAGACTGAAACCTAAACATGAAAGCGGTTACTGCAAAGGAACGGTTTAACCTAGAAGAACGAAATTTGGTGAGCCAAGTGGGATTCGTGTACTGATCATTACCTGCCAGTATCATCAAGATTGGGTGAAAAAATGTTTGCTGAGATTTCAGGGAACTCGTAGTTTTTTGGATGCTTGGCAACCCCTTTCAATGAAAGTGATTCTCGTCAGTCTCTGCTTGGGGCTACTTTAATAGGACACCAACCATAGCGATAGAACTTGGAAGTACATTATTGTGTCAAGTTTCAAAGAGCTAGCACAAACCGTGTTTGATTTAGAGTTCCAACTACATGTATCCATATAGGAGATAACAGAGTGAAACCTAAACATGAAAACGGTTACTGCAAAGGAACGGTTTAACCTAGAAGAACGAAATTTGGTGAGCCAAGTGGGATTGGTGTACTGATCATTACCTGCCAGTATAATCAAGATTGGGTGAAAAAATGTTTGCTGAGATTTCCGGAAACTCGTAGTTTTGGAAGCTTGGCAACCCCTTTCAATGAAAGTGATTCTCGTCAGTCGCTGCTTGGGGCTACTTCAATAGGACACCAACCATAGCGACAGAACTTGGAACTACATTATTGTGCCAAGTTTCAAAGAGCTAGCACAAACCGTGTTTGAATTAGAGTTCCAACTACTTGTATTCCATATAGGAGAAACAGAGTGAAACCTAAACATGAAAACGGTTACTGCAAAGGAACGTTTAACCTATAAGAAAGAAATTTGGTGAGCCAGGTGGGATTGGTGTACTGATCATTACCTGCCAGTATCATCAAATTGGGTGAAAAAATATCTGCTGAGGTTTCAGGAAAGTCGTAGTTTTTTGGAAGCTTGGCAACCCCTTTAAATGAAAGTGATGCTCGTCAGTCTCTGCTTGGGGCTACTTCAATAGGACACAAACCATAGCGATAGAACTTGGAACTACATTATTGTGCCAAGTTTCAAAGAGCTAGCACAAACCGTGGTTTGATTTAGAGTTCCAACTACATGTATCCATATAGGAGATAACAGAGTGAAACCTAAACATGAAAACGGTTACTGCAAAGGAACGGTTTAACCTAGAAGAAAGAAATTTGGGAGGCCAAGTGGGATTGGTGTACTGATCATTACCTGAGAGTATCTTCAAAATTGGGCGAAAAAATATTTGCTGAGATTTCAGGAAACTCGTAGTTTTTTGGAAGCTTGGCAACCCCTTTCAATGAAAGAGATTCTCGTCAGTCTCTGCTTGGGGCTACTTCAATAGGACACAAATCATAGCGATAGAACTTTTAACTACATTATTGTGCCAAGTTTCAAAGAGCTAGCACAAACCGTGTTTGATTTAGAGTTCCAACTACATGTATCCATATAGGAGAAAACAGAGTGAAACCTAAACATGAAAACGGTTACTGCAAAGGAACGGTTTAACCTAGAAGAACGAAATTTGGTGAGCCAAGTGGGATTGGTGTACTGATCAGTACCTGCCAGTATGATCAAGTTTGGGTCAAAAAATGTTTGCTGAGATTTCCGGAAACTCGTAGTTTTTGGAAGCTTGGCAACCCATTTCAATGAAAGTGATTCTCGTCAGTCGCTGCTTGGGGCTACTTCAATAGGACACCAACCATAGCGACAGAACTTGGAACTACATTATTGTGCCAAGTTTCAAAGAGCTAGCACAAACCGTGTTTGATTTAGAGTTCCAACTATTTGTATGTCATATAGGAGAAAACAGAGTGAAACCTAAACATGAAAACGGTTACTGCAAAGGAACGGTTTAACCTAGAAGAACGAAATTTGGTGAGCCAGGTGGGATTGGTGTACTGATCATTAACTGCCAGTATCATCTAGATTGGGTGAAAAAATGTTTGCTGAGATTTGAGGAAACTCGTAGTTTTTTGGAAGCTTGTCAACCCCTTTCAATGAAAGTGATTCTCGTCAGTCTCTGCTTGGGGCTACTTCAATAGGACACAAACCACAGCGATAGAACTTGGAACTACATTATTGTGCCAAGTTTCAAAGAGCTAGCACAAACCGTGTTTGATTTAGAGTTCCAACTACATGTATCCATATAGGAGAAAACAGAGTGAAACCTAAACATGAAAACGGTTACTGCAAAGAAACGGTTTAACCTAGAAGAAAGAAATTTGGTGAGCCAGGTGGGATTGGTGTACTGATCATTACCTGCCAGTATCATCAAGATTGGGTGAAAAAATGTTTGCTGAGATTTCAGGAAACTCGTAGTTTTTTGGAAGCTTGGCAACCCCTTTCAATGAAAGTGATTCTCGTCAGTCTCTGCTTGGGGCTACTTCAATAGGACACAAACCATAGCGATAGAACTTGGAACTACATTATTGTGCCAAGTTTCAAAGAGCTAGCACAAACCGTGTTTGATTTAGAGTTCCAACTACATGTATCCACATAGGAGAAAACAGAGTGAAACCTAAACATGAAAACGGTTACTGCAAAGGAACGGTTTAACCTAGAAGAACGAAATTTGGTGAGTCAAGTGGGATTGGTGCCGTGATCATTACCTGCAAGTATCATCAAGATTGGGTGAAAAAATGTTTGCTGAGATTTCAGGAAACTCGTAGTTTTTTGGAAGCTTGGCAACCCCTTTCAATGAAAGTGATTCTCGTCAGTCGCTGCTTGGGGCTACTTCAATAGGACACCAACCATAGCGATAGAACTTGGAACTACATTATTGTGCCAAGTTTCAAAGAGCTAGCACAAACCGTGTTTGATTTAGAGTTTCCAACTACGTGTATCCATATAGGAGAAAAAAGAGTGAAACCTAAACATGAAAAAGGTTACTGCAAAGGAACGGTTTAACCTAGAAGAACGAAATTTGGTGAGCCAAGTGGGATTGGTGTACTGATCATTACCTGCCAGTATCATCAAGATTGGGTGAAAAAAATGTTTGCTGAGATTTCCGGAAACTCGTAGTTTTTGGAAGCTTGGCAACCCCTTTCAATGAAAGTGATTCTCGTCAGTCGCTGCTTGGGGCTACTTCAATAGGACACCAACCATAGCGATAGAACTTGGAACTACATTATTGTGCCAAGTTTCAAAGAGCTAGCAAAAAACCGTGTTTGATTTAGAGTTCCAACTACGTGTATCCATATAGGAGAAAAAAGACTGAAACCTAAACATGAAAGCGGTTACTGCAAAGGAACGGTTTAACCTAGAAGAACGAAATTTGGTGAGCCAAGTGGGATTCGTGTACTGATCATTACCTGCCAGTATCATCAAGATTGGGTGAAAAAATGTTTGCTGAGATTTCAGGGAACTCGTAGTTTTTTGGATGCTTGGCAACCCCTTTCAATGAAAGTGATTCTCGTCAGTCTCTGCTTGGGGCTACTTTAATAGGACACCAACCATAGCGATAGAACTTGGAAGTACATTATTGTGTCAAGTTTCAAAGAGCTAGCACAAACCGTGTTTGATTTAGAGTTCCAACTACATGTATCCATATAGGAGATAACAGAGTGAAACCTAAAACATGAAAACGGTTACTGCAAAGGAACGGTTTAACCTAGAAGAACGAAATTTGGTGAGCCAAGTGGGATTGGTGTACTGATCATTACCTGCCAGTATAATCAAGATTGGGTGAAAAAATGTTTGCTGAGATTTCCGGAAACTCGTAGTTTTTGGAAGCTTGGCAACCCCTTTCAATGAAAGTGATTCTCGTCAGTCGCTGCTTGGGGCTACTTCAATAGGACACCAACCATAGCGACAGAACTTGGAACTACATTATTGTGCCAAGTTTCAAAGAGCTAGCACAAACCGTGTTTGAATTAGAGTTCCAACTACTTGTATCCATATAGGAGAAAACAGAGTGAAACCTAAACATGAAAACGGTTACTGCAAAGGAACGGTTTAACCTATAAGAAAGAAATTTGGTGAGCCAGGTGGGATTGGTGTACTGATCATTACCTGCCAGTATCATCAAATTGGGTGAAAAAATATCTGCTGAGGTTTCAGGAAAGTCGTAGTTTTTTGGAAGCTTGGCAACCCCTTTAAATGAAAGTGATGCTCGTCAGTCTCTGCTTGGGGCTACTTCAATAGGACACAAACCATAGCGATAGAACTTGGAACTACATTATTGTGCCAAGTTTCAAAGAGCTAGCACAAACCGTGTTTGATTTAGAGTTCCAACTACATGTATCCATATAGGAGATAACAGAGTGAAACCTAAACATGAAAACGGTTACTGCAAAGGAACGGTTTAACCTAGAAGAAAGAAATTTGGTGAGCCAAGTGGGATTGGTGTACTGATCATTACCTGAGAGTATCTTCAAAATTGGGGCGAAAAAATATTTGCTGAGATTTCAGGAAACTCGTAGTTTTTTGGAAGCTTGGCAACCCCTTTCAATGAAAGAGATTCTCGTCAGTCTCTGCTTGGGGCTACTTCAATAGGACACAAATCATAGCGATAGAACTTTTAACTACATTATTGTGCCAAGTTTCAAAGAGCTAGCACAAACCGTGTTTGATTTAGAGTTCCAACTACATGTATCCATATAGGAGAAAACAGAGTGAAACCTAAACATGAAAACGGTTACTGCAAAGGAACGGTTTAACCTAGAAGAACGAATTTGGTGAGCCAAGTGGGATTGGTGTACTGATCAGTACCTGCCAGTATGATCAAGTTTGGGTCAAAAAATGTTTGCTGAGATTTCCGGAAACTCGTAGTTTTTGGAAGCTTGGCAACCCATTTCAATGAAAGTGATTCTCGTCAGTCGCTGCTTGGGGCTACTTCAATAGGACACCAACCATAGCGATAGAACTTGGAACTACATTATTGTGCAAGTTTCAAAGAGCTAGCACAAAACCGTGTTTGATTTAGAGTTCCAACTATTTGTATGTCATATAGGAGAAAACAGAGTGAAACCTAAACATGAAAACGGTTACTGCAAAGGAACGGTTTAACCTAGAAGAACGAAATTTGGTGAGCCAGGTGGGATTGGTGTACTGATCATTAACTGCCAGTATCATCTAGATTGGGTGAAAAAATGTTTGCTGAGATTTGAGGAAACTCGTAGTTTTTTGGAAGCTTGTCAACCCCTTTCAATGAAAGTGATTCTCGTCAGTCTCTGCTTGGGGCTACTTCAATAGGACACAAACCACAGCGATAGAACTTGGAACTACATTATTGTGCCAAGTTTCAAAGAGCTAGCACAAACCGTGTTTTGATTTAGAGTTCCAACTACATGTATCCATATAGGAGAAAACAGAGTGAAACCTAAACATGAAAACGGTTACTGCAAAGGAACGGTTTAACCTAGAAGAAAGAAATTTGGTGAGCCAGGTGGGATTGGTGTACTGATCATTACCTGCCAGTATCATCAAGATTGGGTGAAAAAATGTTTGCTGAGATTTCAGGAAACTCGTAGTTTTTGGAAGCTTGGCAACCCCTTTCAATGAAAGTGATTCTCGTCAGTCTCTGCTTGGGGCTACTTCAATAGGACACAAACCATAGCGATAGAACTTGGAACTACATTATTGTGCCAAGTTTCAAAGAGCTAGCACAAACCGTGTTTGATTTAGAGTTCCAACTACATGTATCCACATAGGAGAAAACAGAGTGAAACCTAAACATGAAAACGGTTACTGCAAAGGAACGGTTTAACCTAGAAGAACGAAATTTGGTGAGTCAAGTGGGATTGGTGCCGTGATCATTACCTGCAAGTATCATCAAGATTGGGTGAAAAAATGTTTGCTGAGATTTCAGGAAACTCGTAGTTTTTTTGGAAGCTTGGCAACCCCTTTCAATGAAAGTGATTCTCGTCAGTCGCTGCTTGGGGCTACTTCAATAGGACACCAACCATAGCGATAGAACTTGGAACTACATTATTGTGCCAAGTTTCAAAGAGCTAGCACAAACCGTGTTTGATTTAGAGTTCCAACTACGTGTATCCATATAGGAGAAAAAAGAGTGAAACCTAAACATGAAAAAGGTTACTGCAAAGGAACGGTTTAACCTAGAAGAACGAAATTTGGTGAGCCAAGTGGGATTGGTGTACTGATCATTACCTGCCAGTATGATCAAGATTGGGTGAAAAAATGTTTGCTGAGATTTCCGGAAACTCGTAGTTTTTGGAAGCTTGGCAACCCCTTTCAATGAAAGTGATTCTCGTCAGTCGCTGCTTGGGGCTACTTCAATAGGACACCAACCATAGCGATAGAACTTGGAACTACATTATTGTGCCAAGTTTCAAAGAGCTAGCACAAACCGTGTTTGAATTAGAGTTCCAACTACTTGTATCCATATAGGAGAAAACAGAGTGAAACCTAAACATGAAAAAGGTTACTGCAAAGGAACGGTTTAACCTATAAGAAAGAAATTTGGTGAGCCAGGTGGGATTGGTGTACTGATCATTACCTGCCAGTATCATCAAATTGGGTGAAAAAATATCTGCTGAGGTTTCAGGAAAGTCGTAGTTTTTTGGAAGCTTGGCAACCCCTTTAAATGAAAGTGATGCTCGTCAGTCTCTGCTTGGGGCTACTTCAATAGGACACAAACCATAGCGATAGAACTTTTAACTACATTATTGTGCCAAGTTTCAAAGAGCTAGCACAAACCGTGTTTGATTTAGAGTTCCAACTACATGTATCCATATAGGAGAAAACAGAGTGAAACCTAAACATGAAAACGGTTACTGCAAAGGAACGGTTTAACCTAGAAGAACGAAATTTGGTGAGCCAAGTGGGATTGGTGTACTGATCAGTACCTGCCAGTATGATCAAGTTTGGGTCAAAAAATGTTTGCTGAGATTTCCGGAAACTCGTAGTTTTTGGAAGCTTGGCAACCCATTTCAATGAAAGTGATTCTCGTCAGTCGCTGCTTGGGGCTACTTCAATAGGACACCAACCATAGCGATAGAACTTGGAACTACATTATTGTGCCAAGTTTCAAAGAGCTAGCACAAACCGTGTTTGATTTAGAGTTCCAACTATTTGTATGTCATAAAGGAGAAAACAGAGTGAAACCTAAACATGAAAACGGTTACTGCAAAGGAACGGTTTAACCTAGAAGAACGAAATTTGGTGAGCCAGGTGGGATTGGTGTACTGATCATTAACTGCCAGTATCATCTAGATTGGGTGAAAAAATATTTGCTGAGATTTGAGGAAACTCGTAGTTTTTTGGAAGCTTGTCAACCCCTTTCAATGAAAGTGATTCTCGTCAGTCTCTGCTTGGGGCTACTTCAATAGGACACAAACCACAGCGATAGAACTTGGAACTACATTATTGTGCCAAGTTTCAAAGAGCTAGCACAAACCGTGTTTGATTTAGAGTTCCAACTACATGTATCCACATAGGAGAAAACAGAGTGAAACCTAAACATGAAAACGGTTACTGCAAAGGAACGGTTTAACCTAGAAGAACGAAATTTGGTGAGTCAAGTGGGATTGGTGCCGTGATCATTACCTGCAAGTATCATCAAGATTGGGTGAAAAATGTTTGCTGAGATTTCAGGAAACTCGTAGTTTTTTGGAAGCTTGGCAACCCCTTTCAATGAAAGTGATTCTCGTCAGTCGCTGCTTGGGGCTACTTCAATAGGACACCAACCATAGCGATAGAACTTGGAACTACATTATTGTGCCAAGTTTCAAAGAGCTAGCACAAACCGTGTTTGATTTAGAGTTCCAACTACGTGTATCCATATAGGAGAAAAAAGAGTGAAACCTAAACATGAAAAAGGTTACTGCAAAGGAACGGTTTAACCTAGAAGAACGAAATTTGGTGAGCCAAGTGGGATTGGTGTACTGATCATTACCTGCCAGTATCATCAAGATTGGGTGAAAAAATGTTTGCTGAGATTTCAGGAAACTCGTAGTTTTTTGGAAGTTTGGCAACCCCTTTCAATGAAAGTGATTCTCGTCAGACTCTGCTTGGGGCGACTTCAATAGGACACCAACCATAGCGATAGAACTTGGAACTACATTATTGTGCCAAGTTTCAAAGAGCTAGCACAAACCGTGTTTGATTTAGAGTTCCAACTACATGTATCCATATAGGAGAAAACAGAGTGAAACCTAAACATGAAAACGGTTACTGCAAAGGGAACGGTTTAACCTAGAAGAAAGAAATTTGGTGAGCCAAGTGGGATTGGTGTACTGATCATTACCTGAGAGTATCTTCAAAATTGGGCGAAAAAATATTTGCTGAGATTTCAGGAAACTCGTAGTTTTTTGGAAGCTTGGCAACCCCTTTCAATGAAAGAGATTCTCGTCAGTCTCTGCTTGGGGCTACTTCAATAGGACACAAATCATAGCGATAGAACTTTTAACTACATTATTGTGCCAAGTTTCAAAGAGCTAGCACAAACGTGTTTGATTTAGAGTTCCAACTACATGTATCCATATAGGAGAAAACAGAGTGAAACCTAAACATGAAAACGGTTACTGCAAAGGAACGGTTTAAACCTAGAAGAACGAAATTTGGTGAGCCAAGTGGGATTGGTGTACTGATCCTTACCTGCCAGTATCATCAAGATTGGGTGAAAAAATGTTTGCTGAGATTTCAGGAAACTCGTAGTTTTTTGGAAGCTTGGCATCCCCTTTCAATGAAAGTGATTCTCGTCAGTCTCTGCTTGGGGCTACTTCAATAGGACACCAATCATAGCGATAGAACTTGGAACTACATTATTGTGCCAAGTTTCAAAGAGCTAGCACAAACCGTGTTTGATTTAGAGTTCCAACTACATGTATCCATATAGGAGAAAACAGAGTGAAACCTAAACATGAAAACGGTTACTGCAAAGGAACGGTTTAACCTAGAAGAACGAAACTTGGTGAGCCAAGTGGGATTGGTGTACTGATCATTACCTGCCAGTATCATCAAGATTGGGTGAAAAAATGTTTGCTGAGATTTCCGGAAACTCGTAGTTTTTGGAAGCTTGGCAACCCCTTTCAATGAAAGTGATTCTCGTCAGTCGCTGCTTGGGGCTACTTCAATAGGACACCAACCATAGCGATAGAACTTGGAACTACATTATTGTGCCAAGTTTCAAAGAGCTAGCACAAACCGTGTTTGATTTAGAGTTCCAACTACGTGTATCCATATAGGAGAAATAGAGTGAAACCTAAACATGAAAGCGGTTTCTGCAAAGGAACGGTTTAACCTAGAAGAACGAAATTTGGTGAGCCAAGTGGGATTCGTGTACTGATCATTACCTGCCAGTATCATCAAGATTGGGTGAAAAAATGTTTGCTGAGATTTCAGGGAACTCGTAGTTTTTTGGAAGCTTGGCAACCCCTTTCAATGAAAGTGATTCTCGTCAGTCTCTGCTTGGGGCTACTTTAATAGGACACCAACCATAGCGATAGAACTTGGAACTACATTATTGTGTCAAGTTTCAAAGAGCTAGCACAAACCGTGTTTGATTTAGAGTTCCAACTACATGTATCCATATAGGAGATAACAGAGTGAAACCTAAACATGAAAACGGTTACTGCAAAGGAACGGTTTAACCTAGAAGAACGAAATTTGGTGAGCCAAGTGGGATTGGTGTACTGATCATTCCCTGCCAGTATCATCAAGATTGGGTGAAAAAATGTTTGCTGAGATTTCAGGAAAATCTTAGTTTTTTGGAAGCTTGGCAACCCCTTTCAATGAAAGCGATTCTCATCAGTCTCTGCTTGAGGCTACTTCAATAGGACATCAACCATAGCGACAGAACTTGGAACTACATTATTGTGCCAAGTTTCAAAGAGCTAGCACAAACCGTGTTTGATTTAGAGTTCCAACTACATGTATCCATATAGGAGAAAACAGAGTGAAACCTAAACATGAAAACGGTTACTGCAAAGGAACGGTTTAACCTAGAAGAACGAAATTTGGTGAGCCAAGTGGGATTGGTGTACTGATCATTACCTGCCAGTATGATCAAGATTGGGTGAAAAAATGTTTGCTGAGATTTCCGGAAACTCGTAGTTTTTGGAAGCTTGGCAACCCCTTTCAATGAAAGTGATTCTCGTCAGTCGCTGCTTGGGGCTACTTCAATAGGACACCAACCATAGCGATAGAACTTGGAACTACATTATTGTGCCAAGTTTCAAAGAGCTAGCACAAACCGTGTTTGAATTAGAGTTCCAACTACTTGTATCCATATAGGAGAAAACAGAGTGAAACCTAAACATGAAAACGGTTACTGCAAAGGAACGGTTTAACCTATAAGAAAGAAATTTGGTGAGCCAGGTGGGATTGGTGTACTGATCATTACCTGCCAGTATCATCAAATTGGGTGAAAAAATGTTTGCTGAGATTTGAGGAAACTCGTAGTTTTTTGGAAGCTTGGCAACCCCTATAAATGAAAGTGATGCTCGTCAGTCTCTGCTTGGGGCTACTTCAATAGGACACAAACCATAGCGATAGAACTTGGAACTACATTATTGTGCCAAGTTTCAAAGAGTTAGCACAAACCGTGTTTGATTTAGAGTTCCAACTACATGTATCCATATAGGAGAAAACAGAGTGAAACCTAAACATGAAAACGGTTACTGCAAAGGAACGGTTTAACCTAGAAGAACGAAACTTGGTGAGCCAAGTGGAATTGGTGTACTGATCATCACCTGCCAGTATGATCAAGTTTGGGTGAAAAAATGTTTGCTGAGATTTCCGGAAACTCGTAGTTTTTGGAAGCTTGGCATCCCCTTTCAATGAAAGTGATTCTCGTCAGTCGCTGCTTGGGGCTAGTTCAATAGGACACCAACCATAGCGATAGAACTTGGAACTACATTATTGTGCCAAGTTTCAAGGAGCTAGCACAAACCGTGTTTGAATTAGAGTTCCAACTACGTGTATCCATAAAGGAGAAAAAAGAGTGAAACCTAAACATGAAAACGGTTACAGAAAAGGAACGGTTTAACCTAGAAGAACGAAATTTGGTGAGCCAAGTGGGATTGGTGTACTGATCAATACCTGCCAGTATCATCAAGATTGGGTGAAAAAATGTTTGCTGAGATTTGAGGAAACTCGTAGTTTTTTGGAAGCTTGGCAACCCCTTTCAATGAAAGAGATTCTCGTCAGTCTCTGCTTGGGGCTACTTCAATAGGACACAAATCATAGCGATAGAACTTTTAACTACATTATTGTGCCAAGTTTCAAAGAGCTAGCACAAACCGTGTTTGATTTAGAGTTCCAACTACATGTATCCATATAGGAGAAAACAGAGTGAAACCTAAACATGAAAACGGTTACTGCAAAGGAACGGTTTAACCTAGAAGAACGAAATTTGGTGAGCCAAGTGGGATTGGTGTACTGATCATTACCTGCCAGTATCATCAAGATTGGGTGAAAAAATGTTTGCTGAGATTTCCGGAAACTCGTAGTTTTTGGAAGCTTGGCAACCCCTTTCAATGAAAGTGATTCTCGTCAGTCGCTGCTTGGGGCTACTTCAATAGGACACCAACCATAGCGATAGAACTTGGAACTACATTATTGTGCCAAGTTTCAAAGAGCTAGCACAAACCGTGTTTGATTTAGAGTTCCAACTACGTGTATCCATATAGGAGAAAAAAGAGTGAAACCTAAACATGAAAGCGGTTACTGCAAAGGAACGGTTTAACCTAGAAGAACGAAATTTGGTGAGCCAAGTGGGATTCGTGTACTGATCATTACCTGCCAGTATCATCAAGATTGGGTGAAAAAATGTTTGCTGAGATTTCAGGGAACTCGTAGTTTTTTGGAAGCTTGGCAACCCCTTTCAATGAAAGTGATTCTCGTCAGTCTCTGCTTGGGGCTACTTTAATAGGACACCAACCATAGCTATAGAACTTAGAACTACATTATTGTGTCATGTTTCAAAGAGCTAGCACAAACCGTGTTTGATTTAGAGTTCTAACTACATGTATCCATATAGGAGATAACAGAGTGAAACCTAAACATGAAAACGGTTACTGCAAAGGAACGGTTTAACCTAGAAGAACGAAATTTGGTGAGCCAAGTGGGATTGGTGTACTGATCATTCCCTGCCAGTATCATCAAGATTGGGTGAAAATATGTTTGCTGAGATTTCAGGAAAATCTTAGTTTTTTGGAAGCTTGGCAACCCCTTTCAATGAAAGCGATTCTCATCAGTCTCTGCTTGAGGCTACTTCAATAGGACATCAACCATAGCGACAGAACTTGGAACTACATTATTGTGCCAAGTTTCAAAGAGCTAGCACAAACCGTGTTTGATTTAGAGTTCCAACTACATGTATCCATATAGGAGAAAACAGAGTGAAACCTAAACATGAAAACGGTTACTGCAAAGGAACGGTTTAACCTAGAAGAACGAAATTTGGTGAGCCAAGTGGGATTGGTGTACTGATCATTACCTGCCAGTATGATCAAGATTGGGTGAAAAAATGTTTGCTGAGATTTCCGGAAACTCGTAGTTTTTGCAAGCTTGGCAACCCCTTTCAATGAAAGTGATTCTCGTCAGTCGCTGCTTAGGGCTACTTCAATAGGACACCAACCATAGCGATAGAACTTGGAACTACATTATTGTGCCAAGTTTCAAAGAGCTAGCACAAACCGTGTTTGAATTAGAGTTCCAACTACTTGTATCCATATAGGAGAAAACAGAGTGAAACCTAAACATGAAAACGGTTACTGCAAAGGAACGGTTTAACCTATAAGAAAGAAATTTGGTGAGCCAGGTGGGATTGGTGTACTGATCATTACCTGCCAGTATCATCAAATTGGGTGAAAAAATATCTGCTGAGGTTTCAGGAAAGTCGTAGTTTTTTGGAAGCTTGGCAACCCCTTTAAATGAAAGTGATGCTCGTCAGTCTCTGCTTGGGGCTACGTCAATAGGACACAAACCATAGCGATAGAACTTGGAACTACATTATTGTGCCAAGTTTCAAAGAGTTAGCACAAACCGTGTTTGATTTAAAGTTCCAACTACGTGTATCCATAAAGGAGAAAAAAGAGTGAAACCTAAACATGAAAACGGTTACAGAAAAGGAACGGTTTAACCTAGAAGAACGAAATTTGGTGAGCCAATTGGGATTGGTGTACTGATCATTACCTGCCAGTATGATCAAGATTGGGTGAAAAAATGTTTGCTGAGATTTCCAGAAACTCGTAGTTTTTGGAAGCTTGGCAACCCCTTTCAATGAAAGTGATTCTCGTCAGTCGCTGCTTGGGGCTACTTCAATAGGACACCAACCATAGCGATAGAACTTGGAACTACATTATTGTGCCAAGTATCAAAGAGCTAGCAAAAACCGTGTTTGATTTAGAGTTCCAACTACTTGTATCCATATAGGAGAAAACAGAGTGAAACCTAAACATGAAAACGGTTACTGCAAAGGAACGGTTTAACCTAGAAGAAAGAAATTTGGTGAGCCAGGTGGGATTGGTGTACTGATCATTACCTGCAAGTATCATCAAGATTGGGTGAAAAAATGTTTGCTGAGATTTCAGGAAACTCGTAGTTTTTTGGAAGCTTGGCAACCCCTTTCAATGAAAGTGATTCTCGTCAGTCTCTGCTTGGGGCTACTTCAATAGGACACAAATCATAGCGATAGAACTTTTAACTACATTATTGTGCCAAGTTTCAAAGAGCTAGCACAAACCGTGTTTGATTTAGAGTTCCAACTACATGTATCCATATAGGAGAAAACAGAGTGAAACCTAAACATGAAAACGGTTACTGCAAAGGAACGGTTTAACCTAGAAGAACGAAATTTGGTGAGCCAAGTGGGATTGGTGTACTGATCATTACCTGCCAGTATGATCAAGATTGGGTGAAAAAATGTTTGCTGAGATTTCCGGAAACTCGTAGTTTTTGGAAGCTTGGCAACCCCTTTCAATGAAAGTGATTCTCGTCAGTCGCTGCTTGGGGCTACTTCAATAGGACACCAACCATAGCGATAGAACTTGGAACTACATTATTGTGCCAAGTTTCAAAGAGCTAGCACAAACCGTGTTTGAATTAGAGTTCCAACTACTTGTATCCATATAGGAGAAAACAGAGTGAAACCTAAACATGAAAACGGTTACTGCAAAGGAACGGTTTAACCTATAAGAAAGAAATTTGGTGAGCCAGGTGGGATTGGTGTACTGATCATTACCTGCCAGTATCATCAAATTGGGTGAAAAAATATCTGCTGAGGTTTCAGGAAAGTCGTAGTTTTTTGGAAGCTTGGCAACCCCTTTAAATGAAAGTGATGCTCGTCAGTCTCTGCTTGGGGCTACTTCAATAGGACACAAACCATAGCGATAGAACTTGGAACTACATTATTGTGCCAAGTTTCAAAGAGCTAGCACAAACCGTGTTTGATTTAGAGTTCCAACTACATGTATCCATATAGGAGATAACAGAGTGAAACCTAAACATGAAAACGGTTACTGCAAAGGAACGGTTTAACCTAGAAGAAAGAAATTTGGTGAGCCAAGTGGGATTGGTGTACTGATCATTACCTGAGAGTATCTTCAAAATTGGGCGAAAAAATATTTGCTGAGATTTCAGGAAACTCGTAGTTTTTTGGAAGCTTGGCAACCCCTTTCAATGAAAGTGATTCTCGTCAGTCTCTGCTTGGGGCTACTTCAATAGGACACAAATCATAGCGATAGAACTTTTAACTACATTATTGTGCCAAGTTTCAAAGAGCTAGCACAAACCGTGTTTGATTTAGAGTTCCAACTACATGTATCCATATAGGAGAAAACAGAGTGAAACCTAAACATGAAAACGGTTACTGCAAAGGAACGGTTTAACCTAGAAGAACGAAATTTGGTGAGCCAAGTGGGATTGGTGTACTGATCAGTACCTGCCAGTATGATCAAGTTTGGGTCAAAAAATGTTTGCTGAGATTTCCGGAAACTCGTAGTTTTTGGAAGCTTGGCAACCCATTTCAATGAAAGTGATTCTCGTCAGTCGCTGCTTGGGGCTACTTCAATAGGACACCAACCATAGCGATAGAACTTGGAACTACATTATTGTGCCAAGTTTCAAAGAGCTAGCACAAACCGTGTTTGATTTAGAGTTCCAACTATTTGTATGTCATATAGGAGAAAACAGAGTGAAACCTAAACATGAAAACGGTTACTGCAAAGGAACGGTTTAACCTAGAAGAACGAAATTTGGTGAGCCAGGTGGGATTGGTGTACTGATCATTAACTGCCAGTATCATCTAGATTGGGTGAAAAAATGTTTGCTGAGATTTGAGGAAACTCGTAGTTTTTTGGAAGCTTGTCAACCCCTTTCAATGAAAGTGATTCTCGTCAGTCTCTGCTTGGGGCTACTTCAATAGGACACAAACCACAGCGATAGAACTTGGAACTACATTATTGTGCCAAGTTTCAAAGAGCTAGCACAAACCGTGTTTGATTTAGAGTTCCAACTACATGTATCCATATAGGAGAAAACAGAGTGAAACCTAAACATGAAAACGGTTACTGCAAAGGAACGGTTTAACCTAGAAGAAAGAAATTTGGTGAGCCAGGTGGGATTGGTGTACTGATCATTACCTGCCAGTATCATCAAGATTGGGTGAAAAAATGTTTGCTGAGATTTCAGGAAACTCGTAGTTTTTTGGAAGCTTGGCAACCCCTTTCAATGAAAGTGATTCTCGTCAGTCTCTGCTTGGGGCTACTTCAATAGGACACAAACCATAGCGATAGAACTTGGAACTACATTATTGTGCCAAGTTTCAAAGAGCTAGCACAAACCGTGTTTGATTTAGAGTTCCAACTACATGTATCCACATAGGAGAAAACAGAGTGAAACCTAAACATGAAAACGGTTACTGCAAAGGAACGGTTTAACCTAGAAGAACGAAATTTGGTGAGTCAAGTGGGATTGGTGCCGTGATCATTACCTGCAAGTATCATCAAGATTGGGTGAAAAAATGTTTGCTGAGATTTCAGGAAACTCGTAGTTTTTTGGAAGCTTGGCAACCCCTTTCAATGAAAGTGATTCTCGTCAGTCGCTGCTTGGGGCTACTTCAATAGGACACCAACCATAGCGATAGAACTTGGAACTACATTATTGTGCCAAGTTTCAAAGAGCTAGCACAAACCGTGTTTGATTTAGAGTTCCAACTACGTGTATCCATATAGGAGAAAAAAGAGTGAAACCTAAACATGAAAAAGGTTACTGCAAAGGAACGGTTTAACCTAGAAGAACGAAATTTGGTGAGCCAAGTGGGATTGGTGTACTGATCATTACCTGCCAGTATCATCAAGATTGGGTGAAAAAATGTTTGCTGAGATTTCAGGAAACTCGTAGTTTTTTGGAAGTTTGGCAACCCCTTTCAATGAAAGTGATTCTCGTCAGACTCTGCTTGGGGCGACTTCAATAGGACACCAACCATAGCGATAGAACTTGGAACTACATTATTGTGCCAAGTTTCAAAGAGCTAGCACAAACCGTGTTTGATTTAGAGTTCCAACTACATGTATCCATATAGGAGAAAACAGAGTGAAACCTAAACATGAAAACGGTTACTGCAAAGGAACGGTTTAACCTAGAAGAAAGAAATTTGGTGAGCCAAGTGGGATTGGTGTCCTGATCATTACCTGAGAGTATCTTCAAAATTGGGCGAAAAAATATTTGCTGAGATTTCAGGAAACTCGTAGTTTTTTGGAAGCTTGGCAACCCCTTTCAATGAAAGAGATTCTCGTCAGTCTCTGCTTGGGGCTACTTCAATAGGACACAAATCATAGCGATAGAACTTTTAACTACATTATTGTGCCAAGTTTCAAAGAGCTAGCACAAACCGTGTTTGATTTAGAGTTCCAACTACATGTATCCATATAGGAGATAACAGAGTGAAACCTAAACATGAAAACGGTTACTGCAAAGGAACGGTTTAACCTAGAAGAACGAAATTTGGTGAGCCAAGTGGGATTGGTGTACTGATCATTACCTGCCAGTATGATCAAGATTGGGTGAAAAAATGTTTGCTGAGATTTCCGGAAACTCGTAGTTTTTGGAAGCTTGGCAACCCCTTTCAATGAAAGTGATTCTCGTCAGTCGCTGCTTGGGGCTACTTCAATAGGACACCAACCATAGCGATAGAACTTGGAACTACATTATTGTGCCAAGTTTCAAAGAGCTAGCACAAACCGTGTTTGAATTAGAGTTCCAACTACTTGTATCCATATAGGAGAAAACAGAGTGAAACCTAAACATGAAAACGGTTACTGCAAAGGAACGGTTTAACCTATAAGAAAGAAATTTGGTGAGCCAGGTGGGATTGGTGTACTGATCATTACCTGCCAGTATCATCAAATTGGGTGAAAAAATATCTGCTGAGGTTTCAGGAAAGTCGTAGTTTTTTGGAAGCTTGGCAACCCCTTTAAATGAAAGTGATGCTCGTCAGTCTCTGCTTGGGGCTACTTCAATAGGACACAAACCATAGCGATAGAACTTGGAACTACATTATTGTGCCAAGTTTCAAAGAGCTAGCACAAACCGTGTTTGATTTAGAGTTCCAACTACATGTATCCATATAGGAGATAACAGAGTGAAACCTAAACATGAAAACGGTTACTGCAAAGGAACGGTTTAACCTAGAAGAAAGAAATTTGGTGAGCCAAGTGGGATTGGTGTACTGATCATTACCTGAGAGTATCTTCAAAATTGGGCGAAAAAATATTTGCTGAGATTTCAGGAAACTCGTAGTTTTTTGGAAGCTTGGCAACCCCTTTCAATGAAAGAAATTCTCGTCAGTCTCTGCTTGGGGCTACTTCAATAGGACACAAATCATAGCGATAGAACTTTTAACTACATTATTGTGCCAAGTTTCAAAGAGCTAGCACAAACCGTGTTTGATTTAGAGTTCCAACTACATGTATCCATATAGGAGAAAACAGAGTGAAACCTAAACATGAAAACGGTTACTGCAAAGGAACGGTTTAACCTAGAAGAACGAAATTTGGTGAGCCAAGTGGGATTGGTGTACTGATCAGTACCTGCCAGTATGATCAAGTTTGGGTCAAAAAATGTTTGCTGAGATTTCCGGAAACTCGTAGTTTTTGGAAGCTTGGCAACCCATTTCAATGAAAGTGATTCTCGTCAGTCGCTGCTTGGGGCTACTTCAATAGGACACCAACCATAGCGATAGAACTTGGAACTACATTATTGTGCCAAGTTTCAAAGAGCTAGCACAAACCGTGTTTGATTTAGAGTTCCAACTATTTGTATGTCATATAGGAGAAAACAGAGTGAAACCTAAACATGAAAACGGTTACTGCAAAGGAACGGTTTAACCTAGAAGAACGAAATTTGGTGAGCCAGGTGGGATTGGTGTACTGATCATTAACTGCCAGTATCATCTAGATTGGGTGAAAAAATGTTTGCTGAGATTTGAGGAAACTCGTAGTTTTTTGGAAGCTTGTCAACCCCTTTCAATGAAAGTGATTCTCGTCAGTCTCTGCTTGGGGCTACTTCAATAGGACACAAACCACAGCGATAGAACTTGGAACTACATTATTGTGCCAAGTTTCAAAGAGCTAGCACAAACCGTGTTTGATTTAGAGTTCCAACTACATGTATCCATATAGGAGAAAACAGAGTGAAACCTAAACATGAAAACGGTTTACTGCAAAGGAACGGTTTAACCTAGAAGAAAGAAATTTGGTGAGCCAGGTGGGATTGGTGTACTGATCATTACCTGCCAGTATCATCAAGATTGGGTGAAAAAATGTTTGCTGAGATTTCAGGAAACTCGTAGTTTTTTGGAAGCTTGGCAACCCCTTTCAATGAAAGTGATTCTCGTCAGTCTCTGCTTGGGGCTACTTCAATAGGACACAAACCATAGCGATAGAACTTGGAACTACATTATTGTGCCAAGTTTCAAAGAGCTAGCACAAACCGTGTTTGATTTAGAGTTCCAACTACATGTATCCACATAGGAGAAACAGAGTGAAACCTAAACATGAAAACGGTTACTGCAAAGGAACGGTTTAACCTAGAAGAACGAAATTTGGTGAGTCAAGTGGGATTGGTGCCGTGATCATTACCTGCAAGTATCATCAAGATTGGGTGAAAAAATGTTTGCTGAGATTTCAGGAAACTCGTAGTTTTTTGGAAGCTTGGCAACCCCTTTCAATGAAAGTGATTCTCGTCAGTCGCTGCTTGGGGCTACTTCAATAGGACACCAACCATAGCGATAGAACTTGGAACTACATTATTGTGCCAAGTTTCAAAGAGCTAGCACAAACCGTGTTTGATTTAGAGTTCCAACTACGTGTATCCATATAGGAGAAAAAAGAGTGAACCTAAACATGAAAAAGGTTACTGCAAAGGAACGGTTTAACCTAGAAGAACGAAATTTGGTGAGCCAAGTGGGATTGGTGTACTGATCATTACCTGCCAGTATCATCAAGATTGGGTGAAAAAATGTTGCTGAGATTTCAGGAAACTCGTAGTTTTTTGGAAGTTTGGCAACCCCTTTCAATGAAAGTGATTCTCGTCAGACTCTGCTTGGGGCGACTTCAATAGGACACCAACCATAGCGATAGAACTTGGAACTACATTATTGTGCCAAGTTTCAAAGAGCTAGCACAAACCGTGTTTGATTTAGAGTTCCAACTACATGTATCCATATAGGAGAAAACAGAGTGAAACCTAAACATGAAAACGGTTACTGCAAAGGAACGGTTTAACCTAGAAGAAAGAAATTTGGTGAGCCAAGTGGGATTGGTGTACTGATCATTACCTGAGAGTATCTTCAAAATTGGGCGAAAAAATATTTGCTGAGATTTCAGGAAACTCGTAGTTTTTTGGAAGCTTGGCAACCCCTTTCAATGAAAGAGATTCTCGTCAGTCTCTGCTTGGGGCTACTTCAATAGGACACAAATCATAGCGATAGAACTTTTAACTACATTATTGTGCCAAGTTTCAAAGAGCTAGCACAAACCGTGTTTGATTTAGAGTTCCAACTACATGTATCCATATAGGAGAAAACAGAGTGAAACCTAAACATGAAAACGGTTACTGCAAAGGAACGGTTTAACCTAGAAGAACGAAATTTGGTGAGCCAAGTGGGATTGGTGTACTGATCCTTACCTGCCAGTATCATCAAATTGGGTGAAAAAATATTTGCTGAGGTTTCAGGAAAGTCGTAGTTTTTTGGAAGCTTGGCAACCCCTATAAATGAAAGTGATGCTCGTCAGTCTCTGCTTGGGGCTACTTCAATAGGACACAAACCATAGCGATAGAACTTGGAACTACATTATTGTGCCAAGTTTCAAAGAGTTAGCACAAACCGTGTTTGATTTAGAGTTCCAACTACATGTATCCATATAGGAGAAAACAGAGTGAAACCTAAACATGAAAACGGTTACTGCAAAGGAACGGTTTAACCTAGAAGAACGAAACTTGGTGAGCCAAGTGGAATTGGTGTACTGATCATCACCTGCCAGTATGATCAAGTTTGGGTGAAAAAATGTTTGCTGAGATTTCCGGAAACTCGTAGTTTTTGGAAGCTTGGCATCCCCTTTCAATGAAAGTGATTCTCGTCAGTCGCTGCTTGGGGCTAGTTCAATAGGACACCAACGATAGCGATAGAACTTGGAACTACATTATTGTGCCAAGTTTCAAAGAGCTAGCACAAACCGTGTTTGAATTAGAGTTCCAACTACGTGTATCCATAAAGGAGAAAAAAGAGTGAAACCTAAACATGAAAACGGTTACAGAAAAGGAACGGTTTAACCTAGAAGAACGAAATTTGGTGAGCCAAGTGGGATTGGTGTACTGATCATTACCTGCCAGTATCATCAAGATTGGGTGAAAAAATGTTTGCTGAGATTTGAGGAAACTCGTAGTTTTTGGAAGCTTGGCAACCCCTTTCAATGAAAGAGATTCTCGTCAGTCTCTGCTTGGGGCTACTTCAATAGGACACAAATCATAGCGATAGAACTTTTAACTACATTATTGTGCCAAGTTTCAAAGATCTAGCACAAACCGTGTTTGATTTAGAGTTCCAACTACATGTATCCATATAGGAGAAAACAGAGTGAAACCTAAACATGAAAACGGTTACTGCAAAGGAACGGTTTAACCTAGAAGAACGAAATTTGGTGAGCCAAGTGGGATTGGTGTACTGATCATTACCTGCCAGTATCATCAAGATTGGGTGAAAAAATGTTTGCTGAGATTTCCGGAAACTCGTAGTTTTTGGAAGCTTGGCAACCCCTTTCAATGAAAGTGATTCTCGTCAGTCGCTGCTTGGGGCTACTTCAATAGGACACCAACCATAGCGATAGAACTTGGAACTGCATTATTGTGCCAAGTTTCAAAGAGCTAGCACAAACCGTGTTTGATTTAGAGTTCCAACTACGTGTATCCATATAGGAGAAAAAAGAGTGAAACCTAAACATGAAAGCGGTTACTGCAAAGGAACGGTTTAACCTAGAAGAACGAAATTTGGTGAGCCAAGTGGGATTCGTGTACTGATCATTACCTGCCAGTATCATCAAGATTGGGTGAAAAAATGTTTGCTGAGATTTCAGGGAACTCGTAGTTTTTTGGAAGCTTGGCAACCCCTTTCAATGAAAGTGATTCTCGTCAGTCTCTGCTTGGGGCTACTTTAATAGGACACCAACCATAGCTATAGAACTTAGAACTACATTATTGTGTCATGTTTCAAAGAGCTAGCACAAACCGTGTTTGATTTAGAGTTCTAACTACATGTATCCATATAGGAGATAACAGAGTGAAACCTAAACATGAAAACGGTTACTGCAAAGGAACGGTTTAACCTAGAAGAACGAAATTTGGTGAGCCAAGTGGGATTGGTGTACTGATCATTCCCTGCCAGTATCATCAAGATTGGGTGAAAAAATGTTTGCTGAGATTTCAGGAAAATCTTAGTTTTTTGGAAGCTTGGCAACCCCTTTCAATGAAAGCGATTCTCATCAGTCTCTGCTTGAGGCTACTTCAATAGGACATCAACCATAGCGACAGAACTTGGAACTACATTATTGTGCCAAGTTTCAAAGAGCTAGCACAAACCGTGTTTGATTTAGAGTTCCAACTACATGTATCCATATAGGAGAAAACAGAGTGAAACCTAAACATGAAAACGGTTACCGCAAAGGAACGGTTTAACCTAGAAGAACGAAATTTGGTGAGCCAAGTGGGATTGGTGTACTGATCATTACCTGCCAGTATGATCAAGATTGGGTGAAAAAATGTTTGCTGAGATTTCCGGAAACTCGTAGTTTTTGGAAGCTTGGCAACCCCTTTCAATGAAAGTGATTCTCGTCAGTCGCTGCTTAGGGCTACTTCAATAGGACACCAACCATAGCGATAGAACTTGGAACTACATTATTGTGCCAAGTTTCAAAGAGCTAGCACAAACCGTGTTTGAATTAGAGTTCCAACTACTTGTATCCATATAGGAGAAAACAGAGTGAAACCTAAACATGAAAACGGTTACTGCAAAGGAACGGTTTAACCTATAAGAAAGAAATTTGGTGAGCCAGGTGGGATTGGTGTACTGATCATTACCTGCCAGTATCATCAAATTGGGTGAAAAAATATCTGCTGAGGTTTCAGGAAAGTCGTAGTTTTTTGGAAGCTTGGCAACCCCTTTAAATGAAAGTGATGCTCGTCAGTCTCTGCTTGGGGCTACGTCAATAAGACACAAACCATAGCGATAGAACTTGGAACTACATTATTGTGCCAAGTTTCAAAGAGTTAGCACAAACCGTGTTTGATTTAGAGTTCCAACTACGTGTATCCATAAAGGAGAAAAAAGAGTGAAACCTAAACATGAAAACGGTTACAGAAAAGGAACGGTTTAACCTAGAAGAACGAAATTTGGTGAGCCAAGTGGGAATGGTGTACTGATCATTACCTGCCAGTATGATCAAGATTGGGTGAAAAAATGTTTGCTGAGATTTCCAGAAACTCGTAGTTTTTGGAAGCTTGGCAACCCCTTTCAATGAAAGTGATTCTCGTCAGTCGCTGCTTGGGGCTACTTCAATAGGACACCAGCCATAGCGATAGAACTTGGACCTACATTATTGTGCCAAGTATCAAAGAGCTAGCAAAAACCGTGTTTGATTTAGAGTTCCAACTACTTGTATCCATATAGGAGAAAACAGAGTGAAACCTAAACATGAAAACGGTTACTGCAAAGGAACGGTTTAACCTAGAAGAAAGAAATTTGGTGAGCCAGGTGGGATTGGTGTACTGATCATTACCTGCAAGTATCATCAAGATTGGGTGAAAAAATGTTTGCTGAGATTTCAGGAAACTCGTAGTTTTTTGGAAGCTTGGCAACCCCTTTCAATGAAAGTGATTCTCGTCAGTCTCTGCTTGGGGCTACTTCAATAGGACACAAACCATAGCGATAGAACTTGGAACTACATTATTGTGCCAAGTTTCAAAGAGCTAGCACAAACCGTGTTTGATTTAGAGTTCCAACTACATGTATCCATATAGGAGAAAACAGAGTGAAACCTAAACATGAAAACGGTTACTGCAAAGGAACGGTTTAATCTAGAAGAACGAAATTTGGTGAGCCATGTGGGATTGGTGTACTGATCATTACCTGCCAGTATCATCAAGATTGGGTGAAAAAATGTTTGCTGAGATTTCAGGGAACTCGAAGTTTTTTGGAAGCTTGGCAACCCCTTTCAATGAAAGTGATTCTCGTCAGTCTCTGCTTGGGGCTACTTCAATAGGACACCAACCATAGTGATAGAACTTGGAACTACATTATTGTGCCAAGTTTCAAAGAGCTAGCACAAACCGTGTTTGATTTAGAGTTCCAACTACATGTATCCATATAGGAGAAAACAGAGTGAAACCTAAACATGAAAACGGTTACTGCAAAGGAACGGTTTAACCTAGAAGAACGAAATTTGGTGAGCCAAGTGGGATTGGTGTACTGATCATTACCTGAGAGTACGATCAAGATTGGGTGAAAAAATGTTTGCTGAGATTTCCGGAAACTCGTAGTTTTTGGAAGCTTGGCAACCCCTTTCAATGAAAGTGATTCTCGTCAGTCGCTGCTTGGGGCTACTTCAATAGGACACCAACCATAGCGATAGAACTTGGAACTACATTATTGTGCCAAGTTTCAAAGAGCTAGCACAAACCGTGTTTGAATTAGAGTTCCAACTACTTGTATCCATATAGGAGAAAACAGAGTGAAACCTAAACATGGAAACGGTTACTGCAAAGGAACGGTTTAACCTATAAGAAAGAAATTTGGTGAGCCAGGTGGGATTGGTGTACTGATCATTACCTGCCAGTATCATCAAATTGGGTGAAAAAATATTTGCTGAGGTTTCAGGAAAGTCGTAGTTTTTTGGAAGCTTGGCAACCCCTTTAAATGAAAGTGATGCTCGTCAGTCTCTGCTTGGGGCTACTTCAATAGGACACAAACCATAGCGATAGAACTTGGAACTACATTATTGTGCCAAGTTTCAAAGAGTTAGCACAAACCGTGTTTGATTTAGAGTTCCAACTACATGTATCCATATAGGAGAAAACAGAGTGAAACCTAAACATGAAAACGGTTACTGCAAAGGAACGGTTTAACCTAGAAGAACGAAACTTGGTGAGCCAAGTGGAATTGGTGTACTGATCATTACCTGCCAGTATGATCAAGATTGGGTGAAAAAATGTTTGCTGAGATTTCCGGAAACTCGTAGTTTTTGGAAGCTTGGCATCCCCTTTCAATGAAAGTGATTCTCGTCAGTCGCTGCTTGGGGCTAGTTCAATAGGACACCAACCATAGCGATAGAACTTGGAACTACATTATTGTGCCAAGTTTCAAAGAGCTAGCACAAACCGTGTTTGAATTAGAGTTCCAACTACGTGTATCCATAAAGGAGAAAAAAGAGTGAAACCTAAACATGAAAACGGTTACAGAAAAGGAACGGTTTAACCTAGAAGAACGAAATTTGGTGAGCCAAGTGGGATTGGTGTACTGATCATTACCTGCCAGTATCATCAAGATTGGGTGAAAAAATGTTTGCTGAGATTTGAGGAAACTCGTAGTTTTTTGGAAGCTTGGCAACCCCTTTCAATGAAAGAGATTCTCGTCAGTCTCTGCTTGGGGCTACTTCAATAGGACACAAATCATAGCGATAGAACTTTTAACTACATTATTGTGCCAAGTTTCAAAGAGCTAGCACAAACCGTGTTTGATTTAGAGTTCCAACTACATGTATCCACATAGGAGAAAACAGAGTGAAACCTAAACATGAAAACGGTTACTGCAAAGGAACGGTTTAACCTAGAAGAACGAAATTTGGTGAGCCAAGTGGGATTGGTGTACTGATCATTACCTGCCAGTATCATCAAGATTGGGTGAAAAAATGTTTGCTGAGATTTCCGGAAACTCGTAGTTTTTGGAAGCTTGGCAACCCCTTTCAATGAAAGAGATTCTCGTCAGTCTCTGCTTGGGGCTACTTCAATAGGACACCAACCATAGCGATAGAACTTGGAACTACATTATTGTGCCAAGTTTCAAAGAGCTAGCACAAACCGTGTTTGATTTAGAGTTCCAACTACGTGTATCCATATAGGAGAAAAAAGAGTGAAACCTAAACATGAAAGCGGTTACTGCAAAGGAACGGTTTAACCTAGAAGAACGAAATTTGGTGAGCCAAGTGGGATTCGTGTACTGATCATTACCTGCCAGTATCATCAAGATTGGGTGAAAAAATGTTTGCTGAGATTTCAGGGAACACGTAGTTTTTTGGAAGCTTGGCAACCCCTTTCAATGAAAGTGATTCTCGTCAGTCTCTGCTTGGGGCTACTTTAATAGGACACCAACCATAGCGATAGAACTTGGAACTACATTATTGTGTCAAGTTTCAAAGAGCTAGCACAAACCGTGTTTGATTTAGAGTTCCAACTACATGTATCCATATAGGAGATAACAGAGTGAAACCTAAACATGAAAACGGTTACTGCAAAGGAACGGTTTAACCTAGAAGAACGAAATTTGGTGAGCCAAGTGGGATTGGTGTACTGATCATTCCCTGCCAGTATCATCAAGATTGGGTGAAAAAATGTTTGCTGAGATTTCAGGAAAAATCTTAGTTTTTTGGAAGCTTGGCAACCCCTTTCAATGAAAGCGATTCTCATCAGTCTCTGCTTGAGGCTACTTCAATAGGACATCCACCATAGCGACAGAACTTGGAACTACATTATTGTGCCAAGTTTCAAAGAGCTAGCACAAACCGTGTTTGATTTAGAGTTCCAACTACGTTTATCCATAAAGGAGAAAAAAGAGTGAAACCTAAACATGAAAACGGTTACAGAAAAGGAACGGTTTAACCTAGAAGAACGAAATTTGGTGAGCCAATTGGGATTGGTGTACTGATCATTACCTGCCAGTATGATCAAGATTGGGTGAAAAAATGTTTGCTGAGATTTGAGGAAACTCGTAGTTTTTTGGAAGCTTGGCAACCCCTTTCAATGAAAGTGATTCTCGTCACTCTCTGCTTTTGGCTACTTTAATAGGACACCAACCATAGCGATAGAACTTGGAACTACATTATTGTGCCAAGTTTCAAAGAGCTAGCACAAACCATGTTTGATTTAGAGTTCCAACTACATGTATCCATATAGGAGATAACAGAGTGAAACCTAAACATGAAAACGGGTACTGCAAAGGAACGGTTTAACCTATAAGAAAGAAATTTGGTGAGCCAGGTGGGATTGGTGTACTGATCATTACCTGCCAGTATCATCAAATTGGGTGAAAAAATATTTGCTGAGGTTTCAGGAAAGTCGTAGTTTTTTGGAAGCTTGGCAACCCCTTTCAATGAAAGTGATGCTCGTCAGTCTCTGCTTGGGGCTAGTTCAATAGGACACCAACCATAGCGATAGAACTTGGAACTACATTATTGTGCCAAGTTTCAAAGAGCTAGCACAAACCGTGTTTGAATTAGAGTTCCAACTACGTGTATCCATAAAGGAGAAAAAAGAGTGAAACCTAAACATGAAAACGGTTACTGAAAAGGAACGGTTTAACCTAGAAGAACGAAATTTGGTGAGCCAAGTGGGATTGGTGTACTGATCATTACCTGCCAGTATCATCAAGATTGGGTGAAAAAATGTTTGCTGAGATTTCAGGAAACTCGTAGTTTTTTGGAAGCTTGGCAACCCCTTTCAATGAAAGTGATTCTCGTCAGTCTCTGCTTGGGGCTACTTCAATAGGACACCAACCATAGCGATAGAACTTGGAACTACATTATTGTGCCAAGTTTCAAAGAGCTAGCACAAACCGTGTTTGATTTAGAGTTCCAAATACGTGTATCCATATAGGAGAAAAAAGAGTGAAACCTAAACATGAAAACGGTTACTGCAAAGGAACATTTAACCTAGAAGAACGAAATTTGGTGAGCCAATTGGGATTGGTGTACTGATCATTACCTGCCAGTATCATCAAGATTGGGCGAAAAAATGTTTGCTGAGATTTCCGGAAACTCGTAGTTTTTGGAAGCTTGGCAACCCCTTTCAATGAAAGTGATTCTCGTCAGTCGCTGCTTGGGGCTAGTTCAATAGGACACCAACCAAAGCGATAGAACTTGGAACTACATTATTGTGCCAAGTTTCAAAGAGGTAGGACAAACCGTGTTTGAATTAGAGTTCCAACTACGTGTATCCATAAAGGAGAAAAAAGAGTGAAACCTAAACATGAAAACGGTTACTGAAAAGGAACGGTTTAATCTAGAAGAACGAAATTTGGTGAGCCAAGTGGGATTGGTGTACTGATCATTACCTGCCAGTATCATCAAGATTGGGTGAAAAAATGTTTGCTGAGATTTCAGGGAACTCGTAGTTTTTTGGAAGCTTGGCAACCCCTTTCAATGAAAGTGATTCTCGTCAGTCTCTGCTTGGGGCTACTTTAATAGGACACCAACCATAGCGATAGAACTTGGAACTACATTATTGTTTCAAGTTTCAAAGAGCTAGCACAAACCGTGTTTGATTTAGAGTTCCAACTACATGTATCCATATAGGAGATAACAGAGTGAAACCTAAACATGAAAACGGTTACTGCAAAGGAACATTTAACCTAGAAGAACGAAATTTGGTGAGCCAAGTGGGATTGGTGTACTGATCATTCCCTGCCAGTATCATCAAGATTGGGTGAAAAAATGTTTGCTGAGATTTCAGGAAAATCTTAGTTTTTTGGAAGCTTGGCAACCCCTTTCAATGAAAGCGATTCTCATCAGTCTCTGCTTGAGGCTACTTCAATAGGACATCAACCATAACGACAGAACTTGGAACTACATTATTGTGCCAAGTTTCAAAGAGTTAGCACAAACCGTGTTTGATTTAGAGTTCCAACTACGTGTATCCATAAAGGAGAAAAAAGAGTGAAACCTAAACATGAAAACGGTTACTGCAAAGGAACGGTTTAACCTAGAAGAACGAAATTTGGTGAGCCAAGTGGGATTGGTGTACTGATCATTACCTGCCAGTATCAAGATTGGGTTAAAAAATGTTTGCTGAGATTTGAGGAAACTCGTAGTTTTTTGGAAGCTTGGCAACCCCTTTCAATGAAAGTGATTCTCGTCAGTCTCTGCTTTTGGCTACTTTAATAGGACACCAACCATAGCGATAGAACTTGGAACTACATTATTGTGCCAAGTTTCAAAGAGCTAGCACAAACCGTGTTTGATTGAGAGTTCCAACTACATGTATCCGTATAGGAGATAACAGAGTGAAACCTAAACATGAAAACGGTTACTGCAAAGGAACGGTTTAACCTAGAAGAACGAAATTTGGTGAGCCAAGTGGGATTGGTGTACTGATCATTACCTGCCAGTATCATCAAGATTGGGTGAAAAAATGTTTGCTGAGATTTCAGGAAACTCGTAGTTTTTTGGAAGCTTGGCAACCCCTTTCAATGAAAGCGATTCTCGTCAGTCTCTGCTTGAGGCTACTTCAATAGGACATCAACCATAGCGACAGAACTTGGAACTACATTATTGTGCCACGTTTCAAAGAGCTAGCACAAACCGTGTTTGATTTAGAGTTCCAACTACATGTATCCATATAGGAGAAAACAGAGTGAAACCTAAACATGAAAACGGTTACTGCAAAGGAACGGTTTAACCTAGAAGAACGAAATTTGGTGAGCCAAGTGGGATTGGTGTACTGATCATTACCTGCCAGTATGATCAAGATTGGGTGAAAAAATGTTTGCTGAGATTTCCGGAAACTCGTAGTTTTTGGAAGCTTGGCAACCCCTTTCAATGAAAGTGATTCTCATCAGTCGCTGCTTGGGGCTACTTCAATACGACACCAACCATAGCGATAGAACTTGGAACTACATTATTGTGCCAAGTTTCAAAGAGCTAGCACAAACCGTGTTTGAATTAGAGTTCCAACTACGTGTATCTATAAAGGAGAAAAAAGAGTGAAACCTAAACATGAAAACGGTTACTGCAAAGGAACGGTTTAACCTAGAAGAACGAAACTTGGTGAGCCAAGTGGAATTGGTGTACTGATCATTAAATGCCAGTATGATCAAGATTGGGTGAAAAAATGTTTGCTGAGATTTCCGGAAACTCGTAGTTTTTGGAAGCTTGGCAACCCCTTTCAATGAAAGTGATTCTCGTCAGTCGCTGCTTGGGGCTAGTTCAATAGGACACCAACCATAGCGATAGAACTTGGAACTACATTATTGTGCCAAGTTTCAAAGAGCTAGCACAAACCGTGTTTGAATTAGAGTTCCAACTACGTGTATCCATAAAGGAGAAAAAAGAGTGAAACCTAAACATGAAAACGGTTACTGCAAAGGAACGGTTTAACCTAGAAGAACGAAATTTGGTGAGCCAAGTGGGATTGGTGTACTGATCATTACCTGCCAGTATCAAGATTGGGTGACAAAATGTTTGCTGAGATTTGAGGAAATTCGTAGTTTTTTGGAAGCTTGGCAACCCCTTTCAATGAAAGTGATTCTCGTCAGTCTCTGCTTTTGGCTACTTTAATAGGACACCAACCATAGCGATAGAACTTGGAACTACATTATTGTGCCAAGTTTCAAAGAGCTAGCACAAACCGTGTTTGATTTAGAGTTCCAACTACATGTATCCATATAGGAGATAACAGAGTGAAACCTAAACATGAAAACGGTTACTGCAAAGGAACGGTTTAACCTAGAAGAACGAAATTTGGTGAGCCAAGTGGGATTGGTGTACTGATCATTACCTGCCAGTATCATCAAGATTGGGTGAAAAAATGTTTGCTGAGATTGCGGAAACTCGTAGTTTTTTGGCAGCTTGGCAACCCCTTTCAATGAAAGTGATTCTCGTCAGTCGCTGCTTGGGGCTACTTCAATAGGACACCAACCATAGCGATAGAACTTGGAACTACATTATTGTCAAGCAACAAAGAGCTGCACAAAGTTCCAACAGTGTATATTAGGTTCCAACAATTGTATCCATATAGGAAAAACAGAGTGAAAAAACCGGTTACTGCAAAGGAACGGTTTAACCTAGAAGAACGAAATTTGTGGCCAGGTGGGATTGGTGTACTGATCATTACCTGCCAGTATCATCAAGATTGGGTGAAAAAATGTTTGCTGAGATTTCAGGAAACTCGTAGTTTTTTGGAAGCTTGGCAACCCCTTTCAATGAAAGTGATTCTCGTCAGTCTCTGCTTGGGGCTACTTCGATAGGACACCAACCTTAGCGATAGAACTTGGAACTACATTATTGTGCCAAATTTCAAAGAGCTAGCACAAACCGTGTTTGATTTAGAGTTCCAACTACGTGTATCCATATAGGAGAAAAAAGAGTGAAACCTAAATATGAAAACGGTTACTGCAAAAAAACGGTTTAACCTAGAAGAACGAAATTTGGTGAGCTAAGTGGGATTGGTGTACTGATCATTACCTGCCAGTATCATCAAGATTGGGTGAAAAAATGTTTGCTGAGATTTCAGGAAACTCGTAGTTTTTTGGAAGCTTGGCAACCCCTTTCAATGAAAGGGATTCTCGTCAGTCTCTGCTTGGGGCTACTTCAATAGGACACCAACCACAGCGATAGAACTTGGAACTACATTATTGTGCCAAGTTTCAAAGAGCTAGCACAAACCGTGTTTGATTTAGAGTTCCAACTACATGTATCCATATAGGAGAAAACAGAGTGAAACCTAAACATGAAAACGGTTACTGCAAAGGAACGGTTTAACCTAGAAGAACGAAATTTGGTGAGCCAAGTGGGATTGGTGTACTGATCATTACCTGCCAGTATCATGAAGATTGGGTGAAAAAATGTTTCCTGAGATTTCAGGAAACTCGTATTTTTTTGGAAGCTTGGCAACCCCTTTCAATGAAAGTGATTCTCGTCAGTCTCTGCTTGGGGCTACTTCAATAGGACACCAACCATAGCGATAGAACTTGGAACTACATTATTTTGCCAAGTTTCAAAGAGCTAGCACAAACCGTGTTTGATTTAGAGTTCCAACTACATGTATCCATATAGGAGATAACAGAGTGAAACCTAAACATGAAAACGGTTACTGCAAAGGAACGGTTTAACCTAGAAGAACGAAATTTGGTGAGCCAAGTGGGAATGGTGCACTGATCATTACCTGCCAGTATGATCAAATTGGGTGAAAAAATGTTTGCTGAGATTTCCGGAAACTCGTAGTTTTTGGAAGCTTGGCAACCCCTTTCAATGAAAGTGATAATCGTCAGTCGCTGCTTGGGGCTACTTCAATAGGACACCAACCACAGCGATAGAACTTGGAACTACATTATTGTGCCAAGTTTCAAAGAGCTAGCACAAACCGTGTTTGATTTAGAGTTCCAAATACTTGTATCCATATAGGAGAAAACAGAGTGAAACCTAAACATGAAAACGGTTACTGCAAAGGAACGGTTTAACCTAGAAGAACGAAACTTGGTGAGCCAAGTGGAATTGGTGTACTGATCATTACCTGCCAGTATGATCAAGATTGGGTGAAAAAATGTTTGCTGAGATTTCCGGAAACTCGTAGTTTTTGGAAGCTTGGCAACCCCTTTCAATGAAAGTGATTCTCGTCAGTCGCTGCTTGGGGCTAGTTCAATAGGACACCAACCATAGCGATAGAACTTGGAACTACATTATTGTGCCAAGTTTCAAAGAGCTAGCACAAACCGTGTTTGATTTAGAGTTCCAACTACATGTATCCATATAGGAGAAAACAGAGTGAAACCTAAACATGAAAACGGTTACTGCAAAGGAACGGTTTAACCTAGAAGAACGAAATTTGGTGAGCCAAGTGGGATTGGTGTACTGATCATTACCTGCCAGTATCATCAAGATTGGGTGAAAAAATGTTTGCTGAGATTTCAGGAAACTCGTAGTTTTTTGGAAGCTTGGCAACCCCTTTCAATGAAAGTGATTCTCGTCAGTCTCTGCTTGGGGCTACTTCAATAGGATACCAACCATAGCGATAGAACTTGGAACTACATTATTGTGCCAAGTTTCAAAGAGCTAGCACAAACCGTGTTTGATTTAGAGTTCCAATACATGTATCCATATAGGAGATAACAGAGTGAAACCTAAACATGAAAACGGTTACTGCAAAGGAACGGTTTAACCTAGAAGAACGAAATTTGGTGAGCCAAGTGGGATTGGTGCACTGATCATTACCTGCCAGTATGATCAAGATTGGGTGATAAAATGTTTGCTGAGATTTCCGGAAACTCGTAGTTTTTGGAAGCTTGGCAACCCCTTTCAATGAAAGTGATTCTCGTCAGTCGCTGCTTGGGGCTACTTCAATAGGACACCAACCACAGCGATAGAACTTGGAACTACATTACTGTGCCAAGTTTCAAAGAGCTAGCACAAACCGTGTTTGATTTAGAGTTCCAAATACTTGTATCCATATAGGAGAAAACACAGTGAAACCTAAACATGAAAACGGTTACTGCAAAGGAACGGTTTAACCTAGAAGAACGAAATTTGGTGAGCCAAGTGGGATTGGTGTACTGATCATTACCTGCCAGTATCATGAAGATTGGGTGAAAAAATGTTTCCTGAGATTTCAGGAAACTCGTCGTTTTTTGGAAGCTTGGCAACCCCTTTCAATGAAAGTGATTCTCGTCAGTCTCTGCTTGGGGCTACTTCAATAGGACAACAACCATAGCGATAGAACCTGGAACTACATTATTGTGCCAAGTTTCAAAGAGCTAGCACAAACCGTGTTTGATTTAGAGTTCCAACTACATGTATCCATATAGGAGATAACAGAGTGAAACCTAAACATGAAAACGGTTACTGCAAAGGAACGGTTTAACCTAGAAGAACGAAATTTGGTGAGCCAAGTGGGAATGGTGCACTGATCATTACCTGCCAGTATGATCAAATTGGGTGAAAAAATGTTTGCTGAGATTTCCGGAAACTCGTAGTTTTTGGAAGCTTGGCAACCCCTTTCAATGAAAGTGATTATCGTCAGTCGCTGCTTGGGGCTACTTCAATAGGACACCAACCACAGCGATAGAACTTGGAACTACATTATTGTGCCAAGTTTCAAAGAGCTAGCACAAACCGTGTTTGATTTAGAGTTCCAAATACTTGTATCCATATAGGAGAAAACAGAGTGAAACCTAAACATGAAAACGGTTACTGCAAAGGAACGGTTTAACCTAGAAGAACGAAACTTGGTGAGCCAAGTGGAATTGGTGTACTGATCATTACCTGCCAGTATGATCAAGATTGGGTGAAAAAATGTTTGCTGAGATTTCCGGAAACTCGTAGTTTTTGGAAGCTTGGCAACCCCTTTCAATGAAAGTGATTCTCGTCAGTCGCTGCTTGGGGCTAGTTCAATAGGACACCAACCATAGCGATAGAACTTGGAACTACATTATTGTGCCAAGTTTCAAAGAGCTAGCACAAACCGTGTTTGATTTAGAGTTCCAAATACATGTATCCATATAGGAGAAAACAGAGTGAAACCTAAACATGAAAACGGTTACTGCAAAGGAACGGTTTAACCTAGAAGAACGAAACTTGGTGAGCCAAGTGGAATTGGTGTACTGATCATTACCTGCCAGTATGATCAAGATTGGGTGAAAAAATGTTTGCTGAGATTTCCGCAAACTCGTAGTTTTTGGAAGCTTGGCAACCCCTTTCAATGAAAGTGATTCTCGTCAGTCGCTGCTTGGGGCTACTTCAATAGGACACCAACCATAGCGATAGAACTTGGAAGTACATTATTGTGCCAAGTTTCAAAGAGCTAGCACAAACCGTGTTTGAATTAGTATTCCAACTACGTGTATCTTGTAGGAGAAAAAAGAGTGAAACCTAAACATGAAAACGGTTACTGCAAAGGAACGGTTTAACCTAGAAGAACGAAATTTGGTGAGCCAAGTGGGATTGGTGTACTGATCATTACCTGCCAGTATCATCAAGATTGGGTGAAAAAATGTTTCCTGAGATTTCAGGAAACTCGTATTTTTTTGGAAGCTTGGCAACCCCTTTCAATGAAAGTGATTCTCGTCAGTCTCTGCTTGGGGCTACTTCAATAGGACACCAACCATAGCGATAGAACTTGGAACTACATTATTTTGCCAAGTTTCAAAGAGCTAGCACAAACCGTGTTTGATTTAGAGTTCCAACTACATGTATCCATATAGGAGATAACAGATTGAAACCTAAACATGAAAACGGTTACTGCAAAGGAACGGTTTAACCTAGAAGAACGAAATTTGGTGAGCCAAGTGGGAATGGTGCACTGATCATTACCTGCCAGTATGATCAAATTGGGTGAAAAAATGTTTGCTGAGATTTCCGGAAACTCGTAGTTTTTGGAAGCTTGGCAACCCCTTTCAATGAAAGTGATTATCGTCAGTCGCTGCTTGGGGCTACTTCAATAGGACACCAACCACAGCGATAGAACTTGGAACTACATTATTGTGCCAAGTTTCAAAGAGCTAGCACGAACCGTGTTTGATTTAGAGTTCCAACTACATATATCCATATAGGAGAAAACAGAGTGAAACCTAAACATGAAAACGGTTACTGCAAAGGAACGGTTTAACCTAGAAGAACGAAATTTGGTGAGCCAAGTGGGATTGGTGTACTGATCATTACCTGCCAATATCATCAAGATTGGGTGAAAAAATGTTTGCTGAGATTTCAGGAAACTCGTAGTTTTTTGGAAGCTTGGCATCCCCTTTCAATGAAAGTGATTCTCGTCAGTCTCTGCTTGGGGCTACTTCAATAGGACACCAATCATAGCGATAGAACTTGGAACTACATTATTGTGCCAAGTTTCAAAGAGCTAGCACAAACCGTGTTTGATTTAGAGTTCCAACTACATGTATCCATATAGGAGAAAACAGAGTGAAACCTAAACATGAAAACGGTTACTGCAAAGGAACGGTTTAACCTAGAAGAACGAAACTTGGTGAGCCAAGTGGGATTGGTGTACTGATCATTACCTGCCAGTATCATCAAGATTGGGTGAAAAAATGTTTGCTGAGATTTCCGGAAACTCGTAGTTTTTGGAAGCTTGGCAACCCTTTCAATGAAAGTGATTCTCGTCAGTCGCTGCTTGGGGCTACTTCAATAGGACACCAACCATAGCGATAGAACTTGGAACTACATTATTGTGCCAAGTTTCAAAGAGCTAGCACAAACCGTGTTTGATTTAGAGTTCCAACTACGTGTATCCATATAGGAGAAAAAAGAGTGAAACCTAAACATGAAAGCGGTTTCTGCAAAGGAACGGTTTAACCTAGAAGAACGAAATTTGGTGAGCCAAGTGGGATTCGTGTACTGATCATTACCTGCCAGTATCATCAAGATTGGGTGAAAAAATGTTTGCTGAGATTTCAGGGAACTCGTAGTTTTTTGGAAGCTTGGCAACCCCTTTCAATGAAAGTGATTCTCGTCAGTCTCTGCTTGGGGCTACTTTAATAGGACACCAACCATAGCGATAGAACTTGGAACTACATTATTGTGTCAAGTTTCAAAGAGCTAGCACAAACCGTGTTTGATTTAGAGTTCCAACTAATGTATCCATATAGGAGATAACAGAGTGAAACCTAAACATGAAAACGGTTACTGCAAAGGAACGGTTTAACCTAGAAGAACGAAATTTGGTGAGCCAAGTGGGATTGGTGTACTGATCATTCCCTGCCAGTATCATCAAGATTGGGTGAAAAAATGTTTGCTGAGATTTCAGGAAAATCTTAGTTTTTTGGAAGCTTGGCAACCCCTTTCAATGAAAGCCGATTCTCATCAGTCTCTGCTTGAGGCTACTTCAATAGGACATCAACCATAGCGACAGAACTTGGAACTACATTATTGTGCCAAGTTTCAAAGAGCTAGCACAAACCGTGTTTGATTTAGAGTTCCAACTACATGTATCCATATAGGAGAAAACAGAGTGAAACCTAAACATGAAAACGGTTACTGCAAAGGAACGGTTTAACCTAGAAGAACGAAATTTGGTGAGCCAAGTGGGATTGGTGTACTGATCATTACCTGCCAGTATGATCAAGATTGGGTGAAAAAATGTTTGCTGAGATTTCCGGAAACTCGTAGTTTTTGGAAGCTTGGCAACCCCTTTCAATGAAAGTGATTCTCGTCAGTCGCTGCTTGGGGCTACTTCAATAGGACACCAACCATAGCGATAGAACTTGGAACTACATTATTGTGCCAAGTTTCAAAGAGCTAGCACAAACCGTGTTTGAATTAGAGTTCCAACTACATGTATCCATATAGGAGAAAACAGAGTGAAACC
>NW_027552440.1:0-92063 GCF_045843805.1 Urocitellus parryii | reverse complement strand
CTTCAATAGGACACAAACCATAGCGATAGAACTTGGAACTACATTATTGTGCCAAGTTTCAAAGAGCTAGCACAAACCGTGTTTGATTTAGAGTTCCAACTACATGTATCCATATAGGAGAAAACAGAGTGAAACCTAAACCTGAAAAAGGTTACTGCAAAGGAACGGTTTAACCTAGAAGAACGAAATTTGGTGAGCCAAGTGCGATTGGTGTACTGATCATTAAATGGAAGTATCATCAAGATTGGGTGAAAAATGTTTGCTGAGATTTCAGGAAACTCGTAGTTTTTTGGAAGCTTGGCAACCCCTTTCAATGAAAGTGATTCTCGTCAGACTCTGCTTGGGGCTACTTCAAAAGGACACAAACCATAGCGATAGAACTTGGAACTACATTATTTTTCCAAGTTTCAAAGAGCTAGCATAAACAGTGTTTGATTTAGAGTTCCAACTACATGTATCCATATAGGAGAAAACAGAGTGAAACCTAAACATGAAAGCGGTTACTGCAAAGGAACGGTTTAACCTAGAACAACGAAATTTGGTGATCCAAGTGGGATTGGTGTACTGATCATTAAATGGAAGTATCATCAAGATTGGGTGAAAAAATGTTTGCTGAGATTTCAGGAAACTCGTAGTTTTTTCTAAGCTTGGCAACCCCTTTCAATGAAAGTGATTCTCGTCAGTCTCTGCTTGGGGCTACTTCAATAGGACGCAAACCATAGCGATAGAACTTGGAACTACATTATTCTGCCAAGTTTCAAAGAGCTAGCACAAACCGTGTTTGATTTAGAGTTCCAACTACATGTATCCATATAGGAGAAAACAGAGTGAAACCTAAGCATGAAAACGGTTACTGCAAAGGAAGGGTTTGACCTAGAAGAACGAAATTTGGTGAGCCAAGTGGGATTGGTGTACTGATCAGTAAATGGAAGTATCAAAAAGATTGGGTGAAAAAATGTTTGCTGAGATTTCAGGAAACTCGTAGTTTTTTGGAAGCTTGGCAACCGCTTTCAATGAAAGTGATTCTCGTCAGTCTCTGCTTGGGGCTACTTCAATAGGACACAAACCATAGCGATAGAACTGCGAACTACATTATTGTGCCAAGTTTCAAAGAGCTAGCACAAACTGTGTTTGATTTAGAGTTCTAACTACATGTATCCATATAGGAGAAAACAGAGTGAAACCTAAACATGAAAACGGTTACTGCAAAGGAACGGTTTAAACAAGAAGAACGAAATTTGGTGAGCCAAGTGGGATTGGTGTACTGATCATTAAATGGAAGTATCATCAAGATTGGGTGAAAAAATGTTTGCTGAGATTTCAGGAAACTCGTAGTTTTTTGGAAGCTTGGCAACCCCTTTCAATGAAAGTGATTCTCGTCAGTCTCTGCTTGGGGCTACTTCAATAGGACACAAACCATAGCGATAGAACTTGGAACTACATTATTGTGCCAAGTTTCAAAGAGCTAGCACAAACCGTGTTTGATTTAGAGTTCCAACTACATGTATCCATATAGGAGAAAACAGAGTGAAACCTAAACATGAAAACGGTTACTGCAAAGGAACGGTTTAACCTAGAAGAACGAAATTTGGTGAGCCAAGTGGGATTGGTGTACTGATCATTAAATGGAAGTGTCATCAAGATTGGGTGAAAAAATGTTTGCTGAGATTTCAGGAAACTCGTAGTTTTTTGGAAGCTTGGCAACCCCTTTCAATGAAAGTGATTCTCGCCAGTCTCTGCTTGGGGCTACTTCAATAGGACACAAACCATAGCGATAAAACTTGGAACTACATTATTGTGCCAAGTTTCAAAGAGCTAGCACAAACCGTGTTTGATTTAGAGTTCCAACTACATGTATCCATATAGGAGAAAACAGAGTGAAACCTAAACCTGAAAACGGTTACTGCAAAGGAACGGTTTAACCTAGAAGAACGAAATTTGGTGAGCCAAGTGCGATTGGTGTACTGATCATTAAATGGAAGTATCATCAAGATTGGGTGAAAAAATGTTTGCTGAGATTTCAGGAAACTCGTAGTATTTTGGAAGCTTGGCAACCCCTTTCAATGAAAGTGATTCTCGTCAGTCTCTGCTTGGGGCTACTTCAATAGGACACAAACCATAGCGATAACACTTGGAACTACTTTATTGTGCCAGGTTTCAAAGAGCTAGCACAAACCGTGTTTGATTTAGAGTTCCAACTACATGTATCCATATAGTAGAAAACAGAGTGAAACCTAAACATGAAAACGGTTACTGCAAAGGAACGGTTTAACCTAGAAGAACGAAATTTGGTGAGCCAAGTGGGATTGGTGGACTGATCATTAAATGGAAGTATCATCAAATTGGGTGAAAAAATGTTTGCTGAGATTTCAGGAAACTCGTAGTTTTTTCTAAGCTTGGCAACCCCTTTCAATGAAAGAGATTCTCGTCAGTCTCTGCTTGGGGCTACTTCAGTTGGAAACAAAACATAGCGATAGAACTTGGAACTACATTATTGTGCCAAGGTTCAAAGAGCTAGCACAAACCGTGTTTGATTTCAACTACATGTATCCATATAGGAGAAAACAGAGTGAAACCTAAACATGAAAACGGTTACTGCAAAGGAACGGTTTAACCTAGAAGAACGAAATTTGGTGAGCCAAGTGGGATTGGTGTACTGATCATTAAATGGAAGTATCATCAAGATTGGGTGAAAAAATGTTTGCTGAGATTTCAGGAAACTCGTAGTTTTTTCTAAGCTTGGCAACCCCTTTCAATGAAAGAGATTCTCGTCAGTCTCTGCTTGGGGCTACTTCAATAGGACACAAACCATAGCGATAGAACTTGGAACTACATTATTGTGCCAAGGTTCAAAGAGCTAGCACAAACCGTGTTTGATTTAGAGTTCCAACTACATGTATCCATATAGGAGAAAACAGACTGAAACCTAAATATGAAAAAGGTTACTGCAAAGAAACGGTTTAACCTAGAAGAACGAAATTTGGTGAGCCAAGTGGGATTGGTGTGCTGATCATTAAATGGAAGTATCATCAAGATTGGGTGAAAAAATGTTTGCTGAGATTTCAGGAAACTCGTAGTTTTTTGGAAGCTTGGCAACCCCTTTCAATGAAAGTGATTCTCGTCAGTCTCTGCTTGGGGCTACTTCAATAGGACACAAACCATAGCGATAGAACTTGGAACTACATTATTTTGCCAAGTTTCAAAGAGCTAGCACAAACCGTGTTTGATTTAGAGTTCCAACTACATGTATCCATATAGAAGAAAACAGAGTGAAACCTAAACATGAAAACGGTTACTGCAAAGGAACGGTTTGACTTGGAAGAACGAAATTTGGTGAGCCAAGTGGGATTGGTGTACTGATCATTAAATGGAAGTATCATCAAGATTGGGTGAAAAAATGTTTGCTGAGATTTCAGGAAACTCGTAGTTTTTTGGAAGCTGGGCAACCCCTTTCAATGAAAGTGATTCTCGTCAGTCTCTGCTTGGGGCTACTTCAATAGGACACAAACCATAGCGATAGAACTTGGAACTACATTATTGTGCCAGGTTTCAAAGAGCTAGCACAAACCGTGTTTGATTTAGAGTTCCAACTACATGTATCCATATAGGAGAAAACAGAGTGAAACCTAAACATGAAAACGGTTACTGCAAAGGAACGGTTTAACCTAGAAGAACGAAATTTGGTGAGCCAAGTGGGATTGGTGGACTGATCATTAAATGGAAGTATCATCAAGATTGGGTGAAAAAATGTTTGCTGAGATTTCAGGAAACTCGTAGTTTTTTCTAAGCTTGGCAACCCCTTTCAATGAAAGAGATTCTCGTCAGTCTCTGCTTGGGGCTACTTCAATAGGACACAAAACATAGCGATAGAACTTGGAACTACATTATTGTGCCAGGGTTCAAAGAGCTAGCACAAACCGTGTTTGATTTAGATTTCCAACTACATTTATCCATATAGGAGAAAACAGACTGAAACCTAAATATGAAAAAGGTTACTGCAAAGAAACGGTTTAACCTAGAAGAACGAAATTTGGTGAGCCAAGTGGGATTGGTGTGCTGATCATTAAATGGAAGTATCATCAAGATTGGGTGAAAAAATGTTTGCTGAGATTTCAGGAAACTCGTAGTTTTTTGGAAGCTTGGCAACCCCTTTCAATGAAAGTGATTCTCGTCAGTCTCTGCTTGGGGCTACTTCAATAGGACACAAACCATAGCGATAGAACTTGGAACTACATTATTGTGCCAAGTTTCAAAGAGCTAGCATAAACCGTGTTTGATTTAGAATTCCAACTACATGTATCCATATAGGAGAAAACAGAGTGAAACCTAAACCTGAAAACGGTTACTGCAAAGGAACGGTTTAACCTAGAAGAACGAAATTTGGTGAGCCAAGTGCGATTGGTGTACTGATCATTAAATGGAAGTATCACCAAGATTGGGTGAAAAAATGTTTGCTGAGATTTCAGGAAACTCGTAGTTTTTTGGAAGCTTGGCAACCCCTTTCAATGAAAGTGATTCTCGTCAGTCTCTGCTTGGGGCTACTTCAATAGGACACAAACCATAGCGATAGAACTTGGAACTACATTATTGTGCCAGGTTTCAAAGAGCTAGCACAAACCGTGTTTGGTTTAGAGTTCCAACTACATGTATCCATATAGGAGAAAACAGAGTGAAACCTAAACATGAAAACGGTTACTGCAAAGGAACGGTTTAACCTAGAAGAAAGAAATTTGCTGAGCCAAGTGGGATTGGTGGGCTGATCATTAAATGGAAGTATCATCAAGATTGGGTGAAAAAATATTTGCTGAGGTTTCAGGAAACTCGTTTTTTGGAAGCTTGGCAAACCCTTTCAATGAAAGTGATTCTCGCCAGTCTCTGCCTGGGGCTACTTCAATAGGACACAAACCATAGCGATAGAACTTGGAACTACATTATTGTGCCAAGTTTCAAAGAGCTAGCACAAACCGTGTTTGATTTAGAGTTCCAACTACATGTATCCATATAGGAGAAAACAGAGTGAAACCTAAACATGAAAACGGTTACTGCAAAGGAACGGTTTAACCTAGAAGAACGAAATTTGGTGAGCCAGGTGGGATTGGTGTACTGATCATTAAATGGAAGTGTCATCAAGATTGGGTGAAAAAATGTTTGCTGAGATTTCAGGAAACTCGTAGTTTTTTGGAAGCTTGGCAACCCCTTTCAATGAAAGTAAAGTGATTCTCGTCAGTCTCTGCTTGGGGCTACTTCAATAGGACACAAACCATAGCGATAACACTTGGAACTACTTTATTGTGCCAGGTTTCAAAGAGCTAGCACAAACCGTGTTTGATTTAGAGTTCCAAATACATGTATCCATATAGTAGAAAACAGAGTGAAACCTAAACATGAAAACGGTTACTGCAAAGGAACGGTTTAACCTAGAAGAACGAAATTTGGTGAGCCAAGTGGGATTGGTGGACTGATCATTAAATGGAAGTATCATCAAATTGGGTGAAAAAATGTTTGCTGAGATTTCAGGAAACTCGTAGTTTTTTCTAAGCTTGGCAACCCCTTTCAACGAAAGAGATTCTCGTCAGTCTCTGCTTGGGGCTACTTCAGTTGGAAACAAAACATAGCGATAGAACTTGGAACTACATTATTGTGCCAAGGTTCAAAGAGCTAGCACAAACCGTGTTTGATTTAGATTTCCAACTACATTTATCCATATAGGAGAAAACAGACTGAAACCTAAATATGAAAAAGGTTACTGCAAAGAAACGGTTTAACCTAGAAGAACGAAATTTGGTGAGCCAATGGGATTGGTGTGCTGATCATTAAATGGAAGTATCATCAAGATTGGGTGAAAAAATGTCTGCTGAGATTTCAGGAAACTCGTAGTTTTTTGGAAGCTTGGCAACCCCTTTCAATGAAAGTGATTCTCGTCAGTCTCTGCTTGGGGCTACTTCAATAGGACACAAACCATAGTGATAGAACTTGGAACTACTTTATTGTGCCAGGTTTCAAAGAGCTAGCACAAACCGTGTTTGGTTTAGAGTTCCAACTACATGTATCCATATAGGAGAAAACAGAGTGAAACCTAAACATGAAAACGGTTACTGCAAAGGAACGGTTTAACCTAGAAGAAAGAAATTTGGTGAGCCAAGTGCGATTGGTGTACTGATCATTAAATGGAAGTATCATCAAGATTGGGTGAAAAAATGTTTGCTGAGATTTCAGGAAACTCGTAGTTTTTTGGAAGCTTGGCAACCCCTTTCAATGAAAGTGATTCTCGTCAGACTCTGCTTGGGGCTACTTCAAAAGGACACAAACCATAGCGATAGAACTTGGAACTACATTATTTTTCCAAGTTTCAAAGAGCTAGCATAAACAGTGTTTGATTTAGAGTTCCAACTACATGTATCCATATAGGAGAAAACAGAGTGAAACCTAAACATGAAAGCGGTTACTGCAAAGGAACGGTTTAACCTAGAACAACGAAATTTGGTGATCCAAGTGGGATTGGTGTACTGATCATTAAATGGAAGTATCATCAAGATTGGGTGAAAAAATGTTTGCTGAGATTTCAGGAAACTCGTAGTTTTTTCTAAGCTTGGCAACCCCTTTCAATGAAAGAGATTCTCGTCAGTCTCTGCTTGGGGCTACTTCAATAGGACACAATCCATAGCGATAGAACTTGGAACTACATTATTTTGCCAAGTTTCAAAGAGCTAGCATAAACCGTGTTTGATTTAGAGTTCCAACTACATTTATCCATATAGGAGAAAACAGAGTGAAACCTAAACATGAAAACGGTTACTGCAAAGGAATGGTTTAACCTAGAAGAACGAAATTCGGTGAGCCAAGTGGGATTGGTGTACTGATCATTAAATGGAAGTATCATCAAGATTGGTAAAAAAATGTTTGCTGAGATTCCAGGAGACTAGTTTTTTGGAAGCTTGGCAACCCCTTTCAATGAAAGTGATTCTCGTCAGTCTCTGCTTGGGGCTCCTTCAATAGGACACAAACCATAGCGATAGAACTTGGAACTACATTATTCTGCCAAGTTTCAAAGAGCTAGCACAAACCGTGTTTGATTTAGAGTTCCAACTACATGTATCCATATAGGAGAAAACAGAGTGAAACCTAAGCATGAAAACGGTTACTGCAAAGGAAGGGTTTGACCTAGAAGAACGAAATTTGGTGAGCCAAGTGGGATTGGTGTACTGATCAGTAAATGGAAGTATCAAAAAGATTGGGTGAAAAAATGTTTGCTGAGATTTCAGGAAACTCGTAGTTTTTTGGAAGCTTGGCAACCGCTTTCAATGAAAGTGATTCTCGTCAGTCTCTGCTTGGGGCTACTTCAATAGGACACAAACCATAGTGATAGAACTGCGAACTACATTATTGTGCCAAGTTTCAAAGAGCTAGCACAAACTGTGTTTGATTTAGAGTTCTAACTACATGTATCCATATAGGAGAAAACAGAGTGAAACCTAAACATGAAAACGGTTACTGCAAAGGAACGGTTTAAACAAGAAGAACGAAATTTGGTGAGCCAAGTGGGATTGGTGTACTGATCATTAAATGGAAGTATCATCAAGATTGGGTGAAAAAATGTTTGCTGAGATTTCAGGAAACTCGTAGTTTTTTGGAAGCTTGGCAACCCCTTTCAATGAAAGTGATTCTCGTCAGTCTCTGCTTGGGGCTACTTCAATAGGACACAAACCATAGCGATAGAACTTGGAACTACATTATTGTGCCAAGTTTCAAAGAGCTAGCACAAACCGTGTTTGATTTAGAGTTCCAACTACATGTATCCATATAGGAGAAAACAGAGTGAAACCTAAACATGAAAACGGTTACTGCAAAGGAACGGTTTAACCTAGAAGAACGAAATTTGGTGAGCCAAGTGGGATTGGTGTACTGATCATTAAATGGAAGTGTCATCAAGATTGGGTGAAAAAATGTTTGCTGAGATTTCAGGAAACTCGTAGTTTTTTGGAAGCTTGGCAACCCCTTTCAATGAAAGTGATTCTCGCCAGTCTCTGCTTGGGGCTACTTCAATAGGACACAAACCATAGCGATAAAACTTGGAACTACATTATTGTGCCAAGTTTCAAAGAGCTAGCACAAACCGTGTTTGATTTAGAGTTCCAACTACATGTATCCATATAGGAGAAAACAGAGTGAAACCTAAACCTGAAAACGGTTACTGCAAAGGAACGGTTTAACCTAGAAGAACGAAATTTGGTGAGCCAAGTGCGATTGGTGTACTGATCATTAAATGGAAGTATCATCAAGATTGGGTGAAAAAATGTTTGCTGAGATTTCAGGAAACTCGTAGTATTTTGGAAGCTTGGCAACCCCTTTCAATGAAAGTGATTCTCGTCAGTCTCTGCTTGGGGCTACTTCAATAGGACACAAACCATAGCGATAACACTTGGAACTACTTTATTGTGCCAGGTTTCAAAGAGCTAGCACAAACCGTGTTTGATTTAGAGTTCCAACTACATGTATCCATATAGGAGAAAACAGAGTGAAACCTAAACATGAAAACGGTTACTGCAAAGGAACGGTTTAACCTAGAAGAACGAAATTTGGTGAGCCAAGTGGGATTGGTGGACTGATCATTAAATGGAAGTATCATCAAGATTGGGTGAAAAAATGTTTGCTGAGATTTCAGGAAACTCGTAGTTTTTTCTAAGCTTGGCAACCCCTTTCAATGAAAGAGATTCTCGTCAGTCTCTGCTTGGGGCTACTTCAATTGGAAACAAAACATAGCGATAGAACTTGGAACTACATTATTGTGCCAAGTTTCAAAGAGCTAGCACAAACCGTGTTTGATTTAGATTTCCAACTACATTTATCCATATAGGAGAAAACAGACTGAAACCGAAATATGAAAAAGGTTACTGCAAAGAAACGGTTTAACCTAGAAGAACGAAATTTGGTGAGCCAATGGGATTGGTGTGCTGATCATTAAATGGAAGTATCATCAAGATTGGGTGAAAAAATGTCTGCTGAGATTTCAGGAAACTCGTAGTTTTTTGGAAGCTTGGCAACCCCTTTCAATGAAAGTGATTCTCGTCAGTCTCTGCTTGGGGCTACTTCAATAGGACACAAACCATAGCGATAGAACTTGGAACTACATTATTGTGCCAAGTTTCAAAGAGCTAGCACAAACCGTGTTTGATTTAGAGTTCCAACTACATGTATCCATATAGGAGAAAACAGAGTGAAACCTAAACATGAAAACGGTTACTGCAAAGGAACGGTTTAACCTAGAAGAACGAAATTTGGTGAGCCAAGTGGGATTGGTGTACTGATCATTAAATGGAAGTATCATCAAGATTGGGTGAAAAAATGTTTGCTGAGATTTCAGGAAACTCGTAGTTTTTTGGAAGCTTGGCAACCCCTTTCAATGAAAGTGATTCTCGCCAGTCTCTGCTTGGGGCTACTTCAATAGGACACAAACCATAGCGATAGAACTTGGAACTACATTATTGTGCCAAGTTTCAAAGAGCTAGCACAAACCGTGTTTGATTTAGAGTTCCAACTACATGTATCCATATAGGAGAAAACAGAGTGAAACCTAAACATGAAAACGGTTACTGCAAAGGAACGGTTTAACCTAGAAGAACGAAATTTGGTGAGCCAAGTGGGATTGGTGTACTGATCATTAAATGGAAGTATCATCAAGATTGGGTGAAAAAATGTTTGCTGAGATTTCAGGAAACTCGTAGTTTTTTGGAAGCTTGGCAACCCCTTTCAATGAAAGTGATTCTCGTCAGTCTCTGCTTGGGGCTACTTCAATAGGACACAAACCATAGCGATAGAACTTGGAACTACATTATTGTGCCAAGTTTCAAAGAGCTAGCACAAACCGTGTTTGATTTAGAGTTCCAACTACATGTATCCATATAGGAGAAAACAGAGTGAAACCTAAACATGAAAACGGTTACTGCAAAGGAACGGTTTAACCTAGAAGAACGAAATTTGGTGAGCCAAGTGGGATTGGTGTACTGATCATTAAATGGAAGTATCATCAAGATTGGGTGAAAAAATGTTTGCTGAGATTTCAGGAAACTCGTAGTTTTTTGTAAGCTTGGCAACCCCTTTCAATGAAAGTGATTCTCGTCAGTCTCTGCTTGGGGCTACTTCAATAGGACACAAACCATAGCGATAGAACTTGGAACTACATTATTTTGCCAAGTTTCAAAGAGCTAGCATAAACCGTGTTTGATTTAGAGTTCCAACTACATTTATCCATATAGGAGAAAACAGAGTGAAACCTAAACATGAAAACGGTTACTGCAAAGGAACGGTTTAACCTAGAAGAACGAAATTTGGTGAGCCAAGTGGGATTGGTGTACTGATCATTAAATGGAAGTATCATCAAGATTGGGTGAAAAAATGTTTGCTGAGATTTCAGGAAACTCGTAGTTTTTTGGAAGCTTGGCAACCCCTTTCAATGAAAGTGATTCTCGTCAGTCTCTGCTTGGGGCTACTTCAATAGGACACAAACCATAGCGATAGAACTTGGAACTACATTATTGTGCCAGGTTTCAAAGAGCTAGCACAAACCGTGTTTGATTTAGAGTTCCAACTACATGTATCCATATAGGAGAAAACAGAGTGAAACCTAAACATGAAAACGGTTACTGCAAAGGAACGGTTTAACCTAGAAGAAAGAAATTTGCTGAGCCAAGTGGGATTGGTGTGCTGATCATTAATGGAAGTATCATCAAGATTGGGTGAAAAAATGTTTGCTGAGATTTCAGGAAACTCGTTTTTTGGAAGCTTGGCAAACCCTTTCAATGAAAGTGATTCTCGCCAGTCTCTGCCTGGGGCTACTTCAATAGGACACAAACCATAGCGATAGAACTTGGAACTACATTATTGTGCCAAGTTTCAAAGAGCTAGCACAAACCGTGTTTGATTTGGAGTTCCAACTACATGTATCCATATAGGAGAAAACAGAGTGAAACCTAAACATGAAAACGGTTACTGCAAAGGAACGGTTTGACCAAGAAGAACGAAATTTGGTGAGCCAAGTGGGATTGGTGTACTGATCATTAAATGGAAGTATCATCAAGATTGGGTGAAAAAATGTTTGCTGAGATTTCAGGAAACTCGTAGTTTTTTGGAAGCTTGGCAACCCCTTTCAATGAAAGTGATTCTCGTCAGTCTCTGCTTGGGGCTACTTCAATAGGACACAAACCATAGCGATAGAACTGCGAACTACATTATTGTGCCAAGTTTCAAAGAGCTAGCACAAACTGTGTTTGATTTAGAGTTCTAACTACATGTATCCATATAGGAGAATACAGAGTGAAACCTAAACATGAAAACGGTTACTGCAAAGGAACGGTTTAAACTAGAAGAATGAAATTTGGTGAGCCAAGTGGGATTGGTGTACTGATCATTAAATGGAAGTATCATCAAGATTGGGTGAAAAAATGTTTGCTGAGATTTCAGGAAACTCGTAGTTTTTTGGAAGCTTGGCAACCCCTTTCAATGAAAGTGATTCTCGTCAGTCTCTGCTTGGGGCTACTTCAATAGGACGCAAACCATAGCGATAGAACTTGGAACTACATTATTTTTCCAAGTTTCAAAGAGCTAGCATAAACAGGGTTTGATTTAGAGTTCCAACTACATGTATCCATATAGGAGAAAACAGAGTGAAACCTAAACATGAAAGCGGTTACTGCAAAGGAACGGTTTAACCTAGAACAACGAAATTTGGTGATCCAAGTGGGATTGGTGTACTGATCATTAAATGGAAGTATCATCAAGATTGGGTGAAAAAATGTTTGCTGAGATTTCAGGAAACTCGTAGTTTTTTCTAAGCTTGGCAACCCCTTTCAATGAAAGTGATTCTCGTCAGTCTCTGCTTGGGGCTACTTCAATAGGACACAATCCATAGCGATAGAACTTGGAACTACATTATTTTGCCAAGTTTCAAAGAGCTAGCATAAACCGTGCTTGATTTAGAGTTCCAACTACATTTATCCATATAGGAGAAAACAGAGTGAAACCTAAACATTAAAACGGTTACTGCAAAGGAATGGTTTAACCTAAAGAACGAAATTCGGTGAGCCAAGTGGGATTGGTGTACTGATCATTAAATGGAAGTATCATCAAGATTGGTGAAAAAATGTTTGCTGAGATTCCAGGAGACTAGTTTTTTGGTAGCTTGGCAACCCCTTTCAATGAAAGTGATTCTCGTCAGTCTCTGCTTGGGGCTCCTTCAATAGGACACAAACCATAGCGATAGAACTTGGAAGTACATTATTCTGCCAAGTTTCAAAGAGCTAGCACAAACCGTGTTTGATTTAGAGTTCCAACTACATGTATCCATATAGGAGAAAACAGAGTGAAACCTAAACATGAAAACGGTTACTGCAAAGGAAGGTTTGACCTAGAAGAACGAAATTTGGTGAGCCAAGTGGGATTGGTGTACTGATCATTAAATGGAAGTATCATCAAGATTGGGTGAAAAAATGTTTGCTGAGATTTCACGAAACTCGTAGTTTTTTGGAAGCTGGCAACCCCTTTCAATGAAAGTGATTCTCGTCAGTCTCTGCTTGGGGCTACTTCAATAGGACACAAACCATAGCGATAGAACTGCGAACTACATTATTGTGCCAAGTGTCAAAGCGCTAGCACAAACTGTGTTTGATTTAGAGTTCTAACTACATGTATCCATATAGGAGAAAACAGAGTGAAACCTAAACATGAAAACGGTTACTGCAAAGGAACGGTATAAACTAGAAGAACGAAATTTGGTGAGCCAAGTGGGATTGGTGTACTGATCATTAAATGGAAGTATCATCAAGATTGGGTGAAAAAATGTTTGCTGAGATTTCAGGAAACTCGTAGTATTTTGGAAGCTTGGCAACCCCTTTCAATGAAAGTGATTCTCGTCAGTCTCTGCTTGGGGCTACTTCAATAGGACACAAACCATAGCGATAACACTTGGAACTACTTTATTGTGCCAAGTTTCAAAGAGCTAGCACAAACCGTGTTTGATTTAGAGTTCCAACTACATGTATCCATATAGGAGAAAACAGAGTGAAACCTAAACATGAAAACGGTTACTGCAAAGGAACGGTTTAACCTAGAAGAACGAAATTTGGTGAGCCAAGTGGGATTGGTGGACTGATCATTAAATGGAAGTATCATCAAGATTGGGTGAAAAAATGTTTGCTGAGATTTCAGGAAACTCGTAGTTTTTTCTAAGCTTGGCAACCCCTTTCAATGAAAGAGATTCTCGTCAGTCTCTGCTTGGGGCTACTTCAATAGGACACAAAACATAGCGATAGAACTTGGAACTACATTATTGTGCCAAGGTTCAAAGAGCTAGCACAAACCGTGTTTGATTTAGATTTCCAACTACATTTATCCATATAGGAGAAAACAGACTGAAACCTAAATATGAAAAAGGTTACTGCAAAGAAACGGTTTAACCTAGAAGAACGAAATTTGGTGAGCCAAGTGGGATTGGTGTGCTGATCATTAAGTGGAAGTATCATCAAGATTGGGTGAAAAAATGTTTGCAGAGATTTCAGGAAACTCGTAGTTTTTTGGAAGCTTGGCAACCCCTTTCAATGAAAGTGATTCTCGTCAGTCTCTGCTTGGGGCTAATTCAATAGGACACAAACCATAGCGATAGAACTTGGAACTACATTATTTTGCCAAGTTTCAAAGAGCTAGCACAAACCGTGTTTGATTTAGAGTTCCAACTACATGTATCCATATAGAAGAAAACAGAGTGAAACCTAAACATGAAAACGGTTACTGCAAAGGAACGGTTTGACTTGGAAGAACGAAATTTGGTGAGCCAAGTGGGATTGGTGTACTGATCATTAAATGGAAGTATCATCAAGATTGGGTGAAAAAATGTTTGCTGAGATTTCAGGAAACTCGTAGTTTTTTGGAAGCTGGGCAACCCCTTTCAATGAAAGTGATTCTCGTCAGTCTCTGCTTGGGGCTACTTCAATAGGACACAAACCATAGCGATAGAACTTGGAACTACATTATTGTGCCAGGTTTCAAAGAGCTAGCACAAACCGTGTTTGATTTAGAGTTCCAACTACATGTATCCATATAGGAGAAAACAGAGTGAAACCTAAACATGAAAACGGTTACTGCAAAGGAACGGTTTAACCTAGAAGAACGAAATTTGGTGAGCCAAGTGGGATTGGTGTGCTGATCATTAAATGGAAGTATCATCAAGATTGGGTGAAAAAATGTTTGCTGAGATTTCAGGAAACTCGTAGTTTTTTGGAAGCTTGGCAACCCCTTTCAATGAAAGTGATTCTCGTCAGTCTCTGCTTGGGGCTAATTCAATAGGACACAAATCATAGCGATAGAACTTGGAACTACATTATTTTGCCAAGTTTCAAAGAGCTAGCACAAACCGTGTTTGATTTAGAGTTCCAACTACATGTACCCATATAGAAGAAAACAGAGTGAAACCTAAACATGAAAACGGTTACTGCAAAGGAACGGTTTAACCTAGAAGAACGAAATTTGGTGAGCCAAGTGGGATTGGTGTGCTGATCATTAAATGGAAGTATCATCAAGATTGGGTGAAAAAATGTTTGCTGAGATTTCAGGAAACTCGTAGTTTTTTGGAAGCTTGGCAACCCCTTTCAATGAAAGTGATTCTCGTCAGTCTCTGCTTGGGGCTACTTCAATAGGACACAAACCATAGCGATAGAACTTGGAACTACATTATTGTGCCAAGTTTCAAAGAGCTAGCATAAACCGTGTTTGATTTAGAATTCCAACTACATGTATCCATATAGGAGAAAACAGAGTGAAACCTAAACCTGAAAACGGTTACTGCAAAGGAACGGTTTAACCTAGAAGAACGAAATTTGGTGAGCCAAGTGCGATTGGTGTACTGATCATTAAATGGAAGTATCACCAAGATTGGGTGAAAAAATGTTTGCTGAGATTTCAGGAAACTCGTAGTTTTTTGGAAGCTTGGCAACCCCTTTCAATGAAAGTGATTCTCGTCAGTCTCTGCTTGGGGCTACTTCAATAGGACACAAACCATAGCGATAGAACTTGGAACTACATTATTGTGCCAGGTTTCAAAGAGCTAGCACAAACCGTGTTTGGTTTAGAGTTCCAACTACATGTATCCATATAGGAGAAAACAGAGTGAAACCTAAACATGAAAACGGTTACTGCAAAGGAACGGTTTAACCTAGAAGAAAGAAATTTGCTGAGCCAAGTGGGATTGGTGGGCTGATCATTAAATGGAAGTATCATCAAGATTGGGTGAAAAAATATTTGCTGAGGTTTCAGGAAACTCGTTTTTTGGAAGCTTGGCAAACCCTTTCAATGAAAGTGATTCTCGCCAGTCTCTGCCTGGGGCTACTTCAATAGGACACAAACCATAGCGATAGAACTTGGAACTACATTATTGTGCCAAGTTTCAAAGAGCTAGCACAAACCGTGTTTGATTTAGAGTTCCAACTACATGTATCCATATAGGAGAAAACAGAGTGAAACCTAAACATGAAAACGGTTACTGCAAAGGAACGGTTTAACCTAGAAGAACGAAATTTGGTGAGCCAGGTGGGATTGGTGTACTGATCATTAAATGGAAGTGTCATCAAGATTGGGTGAAAAAATGTTTGCTGAGATTTCAGGAAACTCGTAGTTTTTTGGAAGCTTGGCAACCCCTTTCAATGAAAGTGATTCTCGCCAGTCTCTGCTTGGGGCTACTTCAATAGGACACAAACCATAGCGATAGAACTTGGAACTACATTATTGTGCCAAGTTTCAAAGAGCTAGCACAAACCGTGTTTGATTTAGAGTTCCAACTACATGTATCCATATAGGAGAAAACAGAGTGAAACCTAAACCTGAAAACGGTTACTGCAAAGGAAGGGTTTAACCTAGAAGAACGAAATTTGGTGAGCCAAGTGGGATTGGTGTACTGATCATTAAATGGAAGTATCATCAAGATTGGGTGAAAAAATGTTTGCTGAGATTTCAGGAAACTCGTAGTTTTTTGGAAGCTTGGCAACCCCTTTCAATGAAAGTGATTCTCGTCAGTCTCTGCTTGGGGCTACTTCAATAGGACACAAACCATAGCGATAGAACTTGGAACTACATTATTTTTCCAAGTTTCAAAGAGCTAGCATAAACAGTGTTTGATTTAGAGTTCCAACTACATGTATCCATATAGGAGAAAACAGAGTGAAACCTAAACATGAAAGCGGTTACTGCAAAGGAACGGTTTAACCTAGAACAACGAAATTTGGTGATCCAAGTGGGATTGGTGTACTGATCATTAAATGGAAGTATCATCAAGATTGGGTGAAAAAATGTTTGCTGAGATTTCAGGAAACTCGTAGTTTTTTGTAAGCTTGGGAACCCCTTTCAATGAAAGTGATTCTCGTCAGTCTCTGCTTGGGGCTACTTCAATAGGACACAATCCATAGCGATAGAACTTGGAACTACATTATTTTGCCAAGTTTCAAAGAGCTAGCATAAACCGTGTTTGATTTAGAGTTCCAACTACCTTTATCCATATAGGAGAAAACAGAGTGAAACCTAAACATGAAAACGGTTACTGCAAAGGAACGTTTTAACCTAGAAGAATGAAATTTGCTGAGCCAAGTGGGATTGGTGTACTAATCATTAAATGGAAGTATCATCAAGTTTGGGTGAAAAAATGTTTGCTGAGATTTCAGGAAACTCGTAGTTTTTTGGAAGCTTGGCAACCCCTTTCAATGAAAGTGATTCTCGTCAGTCTCTGCTTGGGGCTACTTCAATAGGACACAAACCATAGCGATAGAACTTGGAACTACATTATTGTGCCAGGTTTCAAAGAGCTAGCACAAACCGTGTTTGATTTAGAGTTCCAACTACATGTATCCATATAGGAGAAAACAGAGTGAAACCTAAACATGAAAACGGTTACTGCAAAGGAACGGTTTAACCTAGAAGAACGAAATTTGGTGAGCCAAGTGGGATTGGTGGACTGATCATTAAATGGAAGTATCATCAAGATTGGGTGAAAAAATGTTTGCTGAGATTTCAGGAAACTCGTAGTTTTTTCTAAGCTTGGCAACCCCTTTCAATGAAAGAGATTCTCGTCAGTCTCTGCTTGGGGCTACTTCAATAGGACACAAAACATAGCGATAGAACTTGGAACTACATTATTGTGCCAAGGTTCAAAGAGCTAGCACAAACCGTGTTTGATTTAGATTTCCAACTACATTTATCCATATAGGAGAAAACAGACTGAAACCTAAATATGAAAAAGGTTACTGCAAAGAAACGGTTTAACCTAGAAGAACGAAATTTGGTGAGCCAAGTGGGATTGGTGTGCTGATCATTAAATGGAAGTATCATCAAGATTGGGTGAAAAAATGTTTGCTGAGATTTCAGGAAACTCGTAGTTTTTTGGAAGCTTGGCAACCCCTTTCAATGAAAGTGATTCTCGTCAGTCTCTGCTTGGGGCTAATTCAATAGGACACAAATCATAGCGATAGAACTTGGAACTACATTATTTTGCCAAGTTTCAAAGAGCTAGCACAAACCGTGTTTGATTTAGAGTTCCAACTACATGTATCCATATAGAAGAAAACAGAGTGAAACCTAAACATGAAAACGGTAACTGCAAAGGAACGGTTTGACTTGGAAGAACGAAATTTGGTGAGCCAAGTGGGATTGGTGTACTGATCATTAAATGGAAGTATCATCAAGATTGGGTGAAAAAATGTTTGCTGAGATTTCAGGAAACTCGTAGTTTTTTGGAAGCTTGGCAACCCCTTTCAATGAAAGTGATTCTCGTCAGTCTCTGCTTGGGGCTACTTCAATAGGACACAAACCATAGCGATAGAACTTGGAACTACATTATTGTGCCAAGTTTCAAAGAGCTAGCATAAACCGTGTTTGATTTAGAATTCCAACTACATGTATCCATATAGGAGAAAACAGAGTGAAACCTAAACCTGAAAACGGTTACTGCAAAGGAACGGTTTAACCTAGAAGAACGAAATTTGGTGAGCCAAGTGGGATTGGTGTACTGATCATTAAATGGAAGTATCACCAAGATTGGGTGAAAAAATGTTTGCTGAGATTTCAGGAAACTCGTAGTTTTTTGGAAGCTTGGCAACCCCTTTCAATGAAAGTGATTCTCGTCAGTCTCTGCTTGGGGCTACTTCAATAGGACACAAACCATAGCGATAGAACTTGGAACTACATTATTGTGCCAGGTTTCAAAGAGCTAGCACAAACCGTGTTTGGTTTAGAGTTCCAACTACATGTATCCATATAGGAGAAAACAGACTGAAACCTAAACATGAAAACGGTTACTGCAAAGGAACGGTTTAACCTAGAAGAAAGAAATTTGCTGAGCCAAGTGGGATTGGTGGGCTGATCATTAAATGGAAATATCATCAAGATTGGGTGAAAAAATATTTGCTGAGGTTTCAGGAAACTCGTTTTTTGGAAGCTTGGCAAACCCTTTCAATGAAAGTGATTCTCGCCAGTCTCTGCCTGGGGCTACTTCAATAGGACACAAACCATAGCGATAGAACTTGGAACTACATTATTGTGCCAAGTTTCAAAGAGCTAGCACAAACCGTGTTTGATTTAGAGTTCCAACTACATGTATCCATATAGGAGAAAACAGAGTGAAACCTAAACATGAAAACGGTTACTGCAAAGGAACGGTTTAACCTAGAAGAACGAAATTTGGTGAGCCAGGTGGGATTGGTGTACTGATCATTAAATGGAAGTGTCATCAAGATTGGGTGAAAAAATGTTTGCTGAGATTTCAGGAAACTCGTAGTTTTTTGGAAGCTTGGCAACCCCTTTCAATGAAAGTGATTCTCGCCAGTCTCTGCTTGGGGCTACTTCAATAGGACACAAACCATAGCGATAGAACTTGGAACTACATTATTGTGCCAAGTTTCAAAGAGCTAGCACAAACCGTGTTTGATTTAGAGTTCCAACTACATGTATCCATATAGGAGAAAACAGAGTGAAACCTAAACCTGAAAACGGTTACTGCAAAGGAACGGTTTAACCTAGAAGAACGAAATTTGGTGAGCCAAGTGGGATTGGTGTACTGATCATTAAATGGAAGTATCATCAAGATTGGGTGAAAAAATGTTTGCTGAGATTTCAGGAAACTCGTAGTTTTTTGGAAGCTTGGCAACCCCTTTCAATGAAAGTGATTCTCGTCAGTCTCTGCTTGGGGCTACTTCAATAGGACACAAACCATAGCGATAGAACTTGGAACTACATTATTTTTCCAAGTTTCAAAGAGCTAGCATAAACAGTGTTTGATTTAGAGTTCCAACTACATGTATCCATATAGGAGAAAACAGAGTGAAACCTAAACATGAAAGCGGTTACTGCAAAGGAACGGTTTAACCTAGAACAACGAAATTTGGTGATCCAAGTGGGATTGGTGTACTGATCATTAAATGGAAGTATCATCAAGATTGGGTGAAAAAATGTTTGCTGAGATTTCAGGAAACTCGTAGTTTTTTTGTAAGCTTGGGAACCCCTTTCAATGAAAGTGATTCTCGTCAGTCTCTGCTTGGGGCTACTTCAATAGGACACAATCCATAGCGATAGAACTTGGAACTACATTATTTTGCCAAGTTTCAAAGAGCTAGCATAAACCGTGTTTGATTTAGAGTTCCAACTACCTTTATCCATATAGGAGAAAACAGAGTGAAACCTAAACATGAAAACGGTTACTGCAAAGGAACGTTTTAACCTAGAAGAATGAAATTTGCTGAGCCAAGTGGGATTGGTGTACTAATCATTAAATGGAAGTATCATCAAGATTGGGTGAAAAAATGTTTGCTGAGATTTCAGGAAACTCGTAGTTTTTTCTAAGCTTGGCAACCCCTTTCAATGAAAGTGATTCTCGTCAGTCTCTGCTTGGGGCTACTTCAATAGGACACAAACCATAGCGATAGAACTTGGAACTACATTATTGTGCCAGGTTTCAAAGAGCTAGAACAAACCGTGTTTGATTTAGAGTTCCAACTACATGTATCCATATAGGAGAAAACAGAGTGAAACCTAAACATGAAAACGGTTACTGCAAAGGAACGGTTTAACCTAGAAGAAAGAAATTTGCTGAGCCAAGTGGGATTGGTGTGCTGATCATTAAATGGAAGTATCATCAAGATTGGGTGAAAAAATGTTTGCTGAGATTTCAGGAAACTCGTTTTTTGGAAGCTTGGCAAACCCTTTCAATGAAAGTGATTCTCGCCAGTCTCTGCCTGGGGCTACTTCAATAGGACACAAACCATAGCGATAGAACTTGGAACTACATTATTGTGCCAAGTTTCAAAGAGCTAGCACAAACCGTGTTTGATTTGGAGTTCCAACTACATGTATCCATATACGAGAAAACAGAGTGAAACCTAAACATGAAAACGGTTACTGCAAAGGAACGGTTTGACCAAGAAGAACGAAATTTGGTGAGCCAAGTGGGATTGGTGTACTGATCATTAAATGGAAGTATCATCAAGATTGGGTGAAAAAAATGTTTGCTGAGATTTCAGGAAACTCGTAGTTTTTTGGAAGCTTGGCAACCCCTTTCAATGAAAGTGATTCTCGTCAGTCTCTGCTTGGGGCTACTTCAATAGGACACAAACCATAGCGATAGAACTGTGAACTACATTATTGTGCCAAGTTTCAAAGAGCTAGCACAAACTGTGTTTGATTTAGAGTTCTAACTACATGTATCCATATAGGAGAATACAGAGTGAAACCTAAACATGAAAACGGTTACTGCAAAGGAACGGTTTAAACTAGAAGAATGAAATTTGGTGAGCCAAGTGGGATTGGTGTACTGATCATTAAATGGAAGTATCATCAAGATTGGGTGAAAAAATGTTTGCTGAGATTTCAGGAAACTCGTAGTTTTTTGGAAGCTTGGCAACCCCTTTCAATGAAAGTGATTCTCGCCCGTCTCTGCTTGGGGCTACTTCAATAGGACACAAAACATAGCGATAGAACTTGGAACTACATTAGTGTGCCAAGTTTCAAAGAGCTAGCACAAACCGTGTTTGATTTAGAGTTCCAACTACATGTATCCATATAGGAGAAAACAGAGTGAAACCTAAACCTGAAAACGGTTACTGCAAAGGAACGGTTTAACCTAGAAGAACGAAATTTGGTGAGCCAAGTGGGATTGGTGTACTGATCATTAAATGGAAGTATCATCAAGATTGGGTGAAAAAATGTTTGCTGAGATTTCAGGAAACTCGTAGTTTTTTGGAAGCTTGGCAACCCCTTTCAATGAAAGTGATTCTCGTCAGTCTCTGCTTGGGGCTACTTCAATAGGACGCAAACCATAGCGATAGAACTTGGAACTACATTATTTTTCCAAGTTTCAAAGAGCTAGCATAAACAGGGTTTGATTTAGAGTTCCAACTACATGTATCCATATAGGAGAAAACAGAGTGAAACCTAAACATGAAAGCGGTTACTGCAAAGGAACGGTTTAACCTAGAACAACGAAATTTGGTGATCCAAGTGGGATTGGTGTACTGATCATTAAATGGAAGTATCATCAAGATTGGGTGAAAAAATGTTTGCTGAGATTTCAGGAAACTCGTAGTTTTTTCTAAGCTTGGCAACCCCTTTCAATGAAAGTGATTCTCGTCAGTCTCTGCTTGGGGCTACTTCAATAGGACACAATCCATAGCGATAGAACTTGGAACTACATTATTTTGCCAAGTTTCAAAGAGCTAGCATAAACCGTGCTTGATTTAGAGTTCCAACTACATTTATCCATATAGGAGAAAACAGAGTGAAACCTAAACATTAAAACGGTTACTGCAAAGGAATGGTTTAACCTAAAGAACGAAATTCGGTGAGCCAAGAGGGATTGCTGTACTGATCATTAAATGGAAGTATCATCAAGATTGGTGAAAAAATGTTTGCTGAGATTCCAGGAGACTAGTTTTTTGGTAGCTTGGCAACCCCTTTCAATGAAAGTGATTCTCGTCAGTCTCTGCTTGGGGCTCCTTCAATAGGACACAAACCATAGCGATAGAACTTGGAACTACATTATTCTGCCAAGTTTCAAAGAGCTAGCACAAACCGTGTTTGATTTAGAGTTCCAACTACATGTATCCATATAAGCGAAAACAGAGTGAAACCTAAACATGAAAACGGTTACTGCAAAGGAAGGGTTTGACCTAGAAGAACGAAATTTGGTGAGCCAAGTGGGATTGGTGTACTGATCATTAAATGGAAGTATCATCAAGATTGGGTGAAAAAATGTTTGCTGAGATTTCACGAAACTCGTAGTTTTTTGGAAGCTGGCAACCCCTTTCAATGAAAGTGATTCTCGTCAGTCTCTGCTTGGGGCTACTTCAATAGGACACAAACCATAGCGATAGAACTGCGAACTACATTATTGTGCCAAGTTTCAAAGCGCTAGCACAAACTGTGTTTGATTTAGAGTTCTAACTACATGTATCCATATAGGAGAAAACAGAGTGAAACCTAAACATGAAAACGGTTACTGCAAAGGAACGGTATAAACTAGAAGAACGAAATTTGGTGAGCCAAGTGGGATTGGTGTACTGATCATTAAATGGAAGTATCATCAAGATTGGGTGAAAAAATATTTGCTGAGATTTCAGGAAACTCGTAGTTTTTTGGAAGCTTGGCAAACCCTTTCAATGAAAGTGATTCTCGTCAGTCTCTGCTTGGGGCTACTTCAATAGGACACAAACCATAGCGATAACACTAGGAACTACTTTATTGTGCCAAGTTTCAAAGAGCTAGCACAAACCGTGTTTGATTTAGAGTTCCAACTACATGTATCCATATAGGAGAAAACAGAGTGAAACCTAAACCTGAAAACGGTTACTGCAAAGGAACTGTTTGACCTAGAAGAACGAAATTTGGTGAGCCAAGTGGGATTGGTGTACTGATCATTAAATGGAAGTATCATCAAGATTGGGTGAAAAAATGTTTGCTGAGATTTTAGGAAACTCGTAGATTTTCTAAGCTTGGCAACCCCTTTCAATGAAAGTGATTCTCGTCAGTCTCTGCTTGGGGCTACTTCAATAGGACACAAACCATAGCGATAGAACTTGGAACTACATTATTTTGCCAAGTTTCAAAGAGCTAGCATAAACCGTGTTTGATTTAGAGTTCCAACTATATTTATCTATATAGGAGAAAACAGAGTGAAACCTAAACATCAAAACGGTTACTGCAAAGGAAGGGTTTAACCTAGAAGAATGAAATTTGGAGAGCCAAGGGGGATTGGTGTACTAATCATTAAATGGAAGTATCATCAAGATTGGGTGAAAAAATGTTTGCTGAGATTTCAGGAAACTCGTAGTTTTTTGGAAGCTTGGCAACCCCTTTCAATGAAAGAGATTCTCGTCAGTCTCTGCTTGGGGCTACTTCAATAGGACACAAACCATAGCGATAGAACTTGGAACTACATTATTGTGCCAAGTTTCAAAGAGCTAGCATAAACCGTGTTTGATTTAGAGTTCCAACTACATTTATCCATATAGGAGAAAACAGACTGAAACCTAAATATGAAAAAGGTTACTGCAAAGAAACGGTTTAACCTAGAAGAACGAAATTTGGTGAGCCAAGTGGGATTGGTGAGCTGATCATTAAATGGAAGTATCATCAAGATTGGGTGAAAAAATGTTTGCTGAGATTTCAGGAAACTCGTAGTTTTTTGGAAGCTTGGCAACCCCTTTCAATGAAAGTGATTCTCGTCAGTCTCTGCTTGGGGCTAATTAAATAGGACACAAACCATAGCGATAGAACTTGGAACTACATTATTTTGCCAAGTTTCAAAGAGCTAGCACAAACCGTGTTTGATTTAGAGTTCCAACTACATGTATCCATATAGGAGAAAACAGAGTGAAACCTAAACATGAAAACGGTTACTGAAAAGGAACGGTTTGACTTGGAAGAACGATATTTGGTGATCCAAGTGGGATTGGTGTACTGATCATTAAATGGAAGTATCATCAAGATTCGGTGAAAAAATGTTTGCTGAGATTTCAGGAAACTCGTAGTTTTTTGGAAGCTTGGCAACCCCTTTCAATGAAAGTGATTCTCGTCAGTCTCTGCTTGGGGCTACTTCAATAGGACACAAACCAAAGCGATAGAACTTGGAACTACATTATTGTGCCAAGTTTCAAAGAGCTAGCACAAACCGTGTTTGATTTAGAGTTCCAACTACATGTATCCATATAGGAGAAAACAGAGTGAAACCTAAACCTGAAAACGGTTACTGCAAAGGAACGGTTTAACCTAGAAGAACGAAATTTGGTGAGCCAAGTGCGATTGGTGTACTGATCATTAAATGGAAGTATCATCAAGATTGGGTGAAAAAATGTTTGCTGAGATTTCAGGAAACTCGTAGTTTTTTGGAAGCTTGGCAACCCCTTTCAATGAAAGTGATTCTCGTCAGTCTCTGCTTGGGGCTACTTCAATAGGACACAAACCATAGAGATAAAACTTGGAACTACATTATTGTGCCAGGTTTCAAAGAGCTAGCACAAACCGTGTTTGATTTAGAGTTCCAACTACATGTATCCATATAGGAGAAAACAGAGTGAAACCTAAACATGAAAACGGTTACTGCAAAGGAACGGTTTAACCTAGAAGAAAGAAATTTGCTGAGCCAAGTGGGATTGGTGGGCTGATCATTAAATGGAAGTATCATCAAGATTGGGTGAAAAAATGTTTGCTGAGGTTTCAGGAAACTCGTTTTTTGGAAGCTTGGCAACCCCTTTCAATGAAAGTGATTCTCGCCAGTCTCTGCTTGGGGCTACTTCAATAGGACACAAACCATAGCGATAGAACTTGGAACTACATTATTGTGCCAAGTTTCAAAGAGCTAGCACAAACCGTGTTTGATTTAGAGTTCCAACTACATGTATCCATATAGGAGAAAACAGAGTGAAACCTAAACATGAAAACGGTTACTGCAAAGGAACGGTTTAACCTAGAAGAAAGAAATTTGCTGAGCCAAGTGGGATTGGTGTGCTGATCATTAAATGGAAGTATCATCAAGATTGGGTGAAAAAATGTTTGCTGAGTTTTCAGGAAACTCGTTTTTTGGAAGCTTGGCAAACCCTTTCAATGAAAGTGATTCTCGCCAGTCTCTGCCTGGGGCTACTTCAATAGGACACAAACCATAGCGATAGAACTTGGAACTACATTATTGTGCCAAGTTTCAAAGAGCTAGCACAAACCGTGTTTGATTTAGAGTTCCAACTACATGTATCCATATAGGAGAAAACAGAGTGAAACCTAAACATGAAAACGGTTACTGCAAAGGAACGGTTTGACCTAGAAGAACGAAATTTGGTGAGCCAAGTGGGATTGGTGTACTGATCATTAAATGGAAGTATCATCAAGATTGGGTGAAAAAATGTTTGCTAAGATTTCAGGAAACTCGTAGTTTTTTGGAAGCTTGGCAACCCCTTTCAATGAAAGTGATTCTCGTCAGTCTCTGCTTGGGGCTACTTCAATAGGACACAAACCATAGCGATAGAACTGCGAACTACATTATTGTGCCAAGTTTCAAAGAGCTAGCACAAACTGTGTTTGATTTAGAGTTCTAACTACATGTATCCATATAGGAGAATACAGAGTGAAACCTAAACATGAAAACGGTTACTGCAAAGGAACGGTTTAACCTAGAAGAAAGAAATTTGCTGAGCCAAGTGGGATTGGTGGGCTGATCATTAAATGGAAGTATCATCAAGATTGGGTGAAAAAATGTTTGCTGAGGTTTCAGGAAACTCGTTTTTTGGAAGCTTGGCAAACCCTTTCAATGAAAGTGATTCTCGCCAGTCTCTGCTTGGGGCTACTTCAATAGGACACAAACCATAGCGATAGAACTTGGAACTACATTATTGTGCCAAGTTTCAAAGAGCTAGCACAAACCGTGTTTGATTTAGAGTTCCAACTACATGTATCCATATAGGAGAAAACAGAGTGAAACCTAAACATGAAAACGGTTACTGCAAAGGAACGGTTTAACCTAGAAGAACGAAATTTGGTGAGCCAAGTGGGATTGGTGTACTGATCATTAAATGGAAGTGTCATCAAGATTGGGTGAAAAAATGTTTGCTGAGATTTCAGGAAACTCGTAGTTTTTTGGAAGCTTGGCAACCCCTTTCAATGAAAGTGATTCTCGCCAGTCTCTGCTTGGGGCTACTTCAATAGGAAACAAACCATAGCGATAGAACTTGGAACTACATTATTGTGCCAAGTTTCAAAGAGCTAGCACAAACCGTGTTTGATTTAGAGTTCCAACTACATGTATCCATATAGGAGAAAACAGAGTGAAACCTAAACCTGAAAACGGTTACTGCAAAGGAACGGTTTAAGCTAGAAGAACGAAATTTGGTGAGCCAAGTGGGATTGGTGTACTGATCATTAAATGGAAGTATCATCAAGATTGGGTGAAAAAATGTTTGCTGAGATTTCAGGAAACTCGTAGTTTTTTGGAAGCTTGGCAACCCCTTTCAATTAAAGTGATTCTCGTCAGTCTCTGCTTGGGGCTACTTCAATAGGACACAAACCATAGCGATAGAACTTGGAACTACATTATTTTTCCAAGTTTCAAAGAGCTAGCATAAACAGTGTTTGATTTAGAGTTCCAACTACATGTATCCATATAGGAGAAAACAGAGTGAAACCTAAACATGAAAGCGGTTACTGCAAAGGAACGGTTTAACCTAGAACAACGAAATTTGGTGATCCAAGTGGGATTGGTGTACTGATCATTAAATGGAAGTATCATCAAGATTGGGTGAAAAAATGTTTGCTGAGATTTCAGGAAACTCGTTTTTTGGAAGCTTGGCAAACCCTTTCAATGAAAGTGATTCTCGCCAGTCTCTGCCTGGGGCTACTTCAATAGGACACAAACCATAGCGATAGAACTGCGAACTACATTATTGTGCCAAGTTTCAAAGAGCTAGCACAAACTGTGTTTGATTTAGAGTTCTAACTACATGTATCCATATAGGAGAATACAGAGTGAAACCTAAACATGAAAACGGTTACTGCAAAGGAACGGTTTAAACTAGAAGAATGAAATTTGGTGAGCCAAGTGGGATTGGTGTACTGATCATTAAATGGAAGTATCATCAAGATTGGTGAAAAAATGTTTGCTGAGATTCCAGGAGACTAGTTTTTTGGTAGCTTGGCAACCCCTTTCAATGAAAGTGATTCTCGTCAGTCTCTGCTTGGGGCTCCTTCAATAGGACACAAACCATAGCGATAGAACTTGGAACTACATTATTCTGCCAAGTTTCAAAGAGCTAGCACAAACCGTGTTTGATTTAGAGTTCCAACTACATGTATCCATATAAGCGAAAACAGAGTGAAACCTAAACATGAAAACGGTTACTGCAAAGGAAGGGTTTGACCTAGAAGAACGAAATTTGGTGAGCCAAGTGGGATTGGTGTACTGATCATTAAATGGAAGTATCATCAAGATTGGGTGAAAAAATGTTTGCTGAGATTTCACGAAACTCGTAGTTTTTTGGAAGCTGGCAACCCCTTTCAATGAAAGTGATTCTCGTCAGTCTCTGCTTGGGGCTACTTCAATAGGACACAAACCATAGCGATAGAACTGCGAACTACATTATTGTGCCAAGTTTCAAAGCGCTAGCACAAACTGTGTTTGATTTAGAGTTCTAACTACATGTATCCATATAGGAGAAAACAGAGTGAAACCTAAACATGAAAACGGTTACTGCAAAGGAACGGTTTAACCTAGAAGAACGAAATTTGGTGAGCCAAGTGGGATTGGTGTACTGATCATTAAATGGAAGTATCATCAAGATTGGGTGAAAAAATGTTTGCTGAGATTTCAGGAAACTCGTAGTTTTTTGGAAGCTTGGCAACCCCTTTCAATGAAAGTGATTCTCGTCAGTCTCTGCTTGGGGCTACTTCAATAGGACACAAACCATAGCGATAACACTTGGAACTACTTTATTGTGCCAAGTTTCAAAGAGCTAGCACAAACCGTGTTTGATTTAGAGTTCCAACTACATGTATCCATATAGGAGAAAACAGAGTGAAACCTAAACATGAAAACGGTTACTGCAAAGGAACGGTTTGAACTAGAAGAACGAAATTTGGTGAGCCAAGTGGGATTGGTGTACTGATCATTAAATGGAAGTATCATCAAGATTGGGTGAAAAAATGTTTGCTGAGATTTCAGGAAACTCGTAGATTTTTAGGAAGCTTGGCAACCCCTTTCAATGAAAGTGATTCTCGTCAGTCTCTGCTTGGGGCTACTTCAATAGGACACAAACCATAGCGATAGAACTTGGAACTACATTATTTTGCCAAGTTTCAAAGAGCTAGCATAAACCGTGTTTGATTTAGAGTTCCAACTACATGTATCCATATAGGAGAAAACAGAGTGAAACCTAAACATGAAAACGGTTACTGCAAAGGAACGGTTTAACCTAGAAGAACGAAATTTGGTGAGCCAAGTGGGATTGGTGTACTGATCATTAAATGGAAGTATCATCAAGATTGGGTGAAAAAATGTTTGCTGAGATTTCAGGAAACTCGTAGTTTTTTCTAAGCTTGGCAACCCCTTTCAATGAAAGTGATTCTCGTCAGTCTCTGCTTGGGGCTACTTCAATAGGACACAAACCATAGCGATAGAACTTGGAACTACATTATTCTGCCAAGTTTCAAAGAGCTAGCATAAACCGTGTTTGATTTAGAGTTCCAACTACATTTATCCATATAGGAGAAAACAGAGTGAAACCTAAACATGAAAACGGTTACTGCAAAGGAACGGTTTAACCTAGAAGAACGAAATTTGGTGAGCCAAGTGGGATTGGTGTACTGATCATTAAATGGAAGTATCATCAAGATTGGGTGAAAAAATGTTTGCTGAGATTTCAGGAAACTCGTAGTTTTTTGGAAGCTTGGCAACCCCTTTCAATGAAAGTGATTCTCGTCAGTCTCTGCTTGGGGCTACTTCAATAGGACACAAACCATAGCGATAGAACTTGGAACTACATTATTGTGCCAAGTTTCAAAGAGCTAGCACAAACCGTGTTTGATTTAGAGTTCCAACTACATGTATCCATATAGGAGAAAACAGAGTGAAACCTAAACATGAAAACGGTTACTGCAAAGGAACGGTTTAACCTAGAAGAACGAAATTTGGTGAGCCAAGTGGGATTGGTGTACTGATCATTAAATGGAAGTGTCATCAAGATTGGGTGAAAAAATGTTTGCTGAGATTTCAGGAAACTCGTAGTTTTTTGGAATATTGGCAACCCCTTTCAATGAAAGTGATTCTCGCCAGTCTCTGCTTTTGGCTACTTCAATAGGACAAAAACCATAGCGATAGAACTTGGAACTACATTATTGTGCCAAGTTTCAAAGAGCTAGCACAAACCGTGTTTGATTTAGAGTTCCAACTACATGTATCCATATAGGAGAAAACAGAGTGAAACCTAAACATGAAAACGGTTACTGCAAAGGAACGGTTTAAACTAGAAGAACGAAATTAGGTGAGCCAAGTGGGAATGGTGTACTGATCATTAAATGGAAGTATCATCAAGATTGGGTGAAAAAATGTTTGCTGAGATTTCAGGAAACTCGTAGATTTTTAGGAAGCTTGGCAACCCCTTTCAATGAAAGTGATTCTCGTCAGTCTCTGCTTGGGGCTACTTCAATAGGACACAAACCATAGCGATAACACTTGGAACTACATTATTTTTCCAAGTTTCAAAGAGCTAGCATAAACAGTGTTTGATTTAGAGTTCCAACTACATGTATCCATATAGGAGAAAACAGAGTGAAACCTAAACATGAAAACGGTTACTGCAAAGGAACGTTTAACCTAGAAGAACGAAATTTGGTGAGCCAAGTGGGATTGGTGGACTGATAATTAAATGGAAGTATCATCAAGATTGGGTGAAAAAATGTTTGCTGAGATTTCAGGAAACTCGTAGTTTTTTGGAAGCTTGGCAACCCACTTTCAATGAAAGTGATTCTCGTCAGTCTCTGCTTGGGGCTACTTCAATAGGACACAATCCATAGCGATAGAACTTGGAACTACATTATTTTGCCAGGTTTCAAAGAGCTAGCATAAACAGTGTTTGATTTAGAGTTCCAACTACATGTATCCATATAGGAGAAAACAGAGTGAAACCTAAACATGAAAGCGGTTACTGCAAAGGAACGGTTTAACCTAGAACAACGAAATTTGGTGATCCAAGTGGGATTGGTGTACTGATCATTAAATGGAAGTATCAACAAGATTGGGTGAAAAAATGTTTGCTGAGATTTCAGGAAACTCGTAGTTTTTTCTAAGCTTGGCAACCCCTTTCAATGAAAGTGATTCTCGTCAGTCTCTGCTTGGGGCTCCTTCAATAGGACACAAACCATAGCGATAGAACTTGGAACTACATTATTCTGCCAAGTTTCAAAGAGCTAGCACAAACCGTGTTTGCTTTAGAGTTCCAACTACATGTAATCCATATAGGAGAAAACAGAGTGAAACCTAAACATGAAAACGGTTACTGCAAAGGAACGGTTTGACCTAGAAGAACGAAATTTGGTGAGCCAAGTGGGATTGGTGTACTGATCATTAAATGGAAGTATCATCAAGATTGGGTGAAAAAATGTTTGCTGAGATTTCAGGAAACTCGTAGTTTTTTGGAAGCTTGGCAACCCCTTTCAATGAAAGTGATTCTCGTCAGTCTCTGCTTGGGGCTACTTCAATAGGACACAAACCATAGCGATAGAACTGCGAACTACATTATTGTGCCAAGTTTCAAAGAGCTAGCACAAACTGTGTTTGATTTAGAGTTCTTAACTACATGTATCCATATAGGAGAAAACAGAGTGAAACCTAAACATGAAAACGGTTACTGGAAAGGAATGGTTTAAACTAGAAGAACGAAATTTGGTGAGCCAAGTGGGATTGGTGTACTGATCATTAAATGGAAGTATCATCAAGATTGGGTGAAAAAATGTTTGCTGAGATTTCAGGAAACTCGTAGTTTTTTGGAAGCTTGGCAACCCCTTTCAATGAAAGTGATTCTCGTCAGTCTCTGCTTGGGGCTACTTTCAAAGGACACAAACCATAGCGATAACACTTGGAACTACTTTATTGTGCCAAGTTTCAAAGAGCTAGCACAAACCGTGTTTGATTTAGAGTTCCAACTACATGTATCCATATAGGAGAAAACAGAGTGAAACCTAAACATGAAAACGGTTACTGCAAAGGAACGGTTTAATCTAGAAGAACGAAATTTGGTGAGCCAAGTGGGATTGGTGTACTGATCATTAAATGGAAGTATCATCAAGATTGGGTTGAAAAAATGTTTGCTGAGATTTCAGGAAACTCGTAGTTTTTTGGAAGCTTGGCAACCCCTTTCAATGAAAGTGATTCTCGTCAGTCTCTGCTTGGGGCTACTTCAATAGGACACAAACCATAGTGATAACAATTGGAACTACTTTATTGTGCCAAGTTTCAAAGAGCTAGCATAAACAGTGTTTGATTTAGAGTTCCAACTACATGTATCCATATAGGAGAAAACAGAGTGAAACCTAAACATGAAAGCGGTTACTGCAAAGGAACGGTTTAACCTAGAACAACGAAATTTGGTGATCCAAGTGGGATTGGTGTACTGATCGTTAAATGGAAGTATCATCAAGATTGGGTGAAAAAATGTTTGCTGAGATTTCAGGAAACTCGTAGTTTTTTGGAAGCTTGGCAACCCCTTTCAATGAAAGTGATTCTTGTCAGTCTCTGCTTGGGGCTACTTCAATAGGACACAATCCATAGCGATAGAACTTGGAACTACATTATTTTGCCAAGTTTCAAAGAGCTAGCATAAACCGTGTTTGATTTAGAGTTCCAACTACATTTATCCATATAGGAGAAAACAGAGTGAAACCTAAACATTAAAACGGTTACTGCAAAGGAATGGTTTAACCTAAAAGAACGAAATTCGGTGAGCCAAGTGGGATTGGTGTACTGATCATTAAATGGAAGTATCATCAAGATTGGTGAAAAAATGTTTGCTGAGATTCCAGGAGACTAGTTTTTTGGAAGCTTGGCAACCCCTTTCAATGAAAGTGATTCTCGTCAGTCTCTGCTTGGGGCTCCTTCAATAGGACACAAACCATAGCGATAGAACTTGGAACTACATTATTCTGCCAAGTTTCAAAGAGCTAGCACAAACCGTGTTTGATTTAGAGTTCCAACTACATGTATCCATATAGGAGAAAACAGAGTGAAACATAAACATGAAAACGGTTACTGCAAAGGAACGGTTTGACCTAGAAGAACGAAATTTGGTCAGCCAAGTGGGATTGGTGTACTGATCATTAAATGGAAGTATCATCAAGATTGGGTGAAAAAATGTTTGCTGAGATTTCAGGAAACTCGTAGTTTTTTGGAAGCTTGGCAACCCCTTTCAATGAAAGTGATTCTCGTCAGTCTCTGCTTGGGGCTACTTCAATAGGACACAAACCATAGCGATAGAACTGCGAACTACATTATTGTGCCAAGTTTCAAAGAGCTAGCACAAAATGTGTTTGATTTAGAGTTCTAACTACATGTATCCATATAGGAGAAAACAGAGTGAAACCTAAACATGAAAACGGTTACTGCAAAGGAACGGTTTAAACTAGAAGAACGAAATTTGGTGAGCCAAGTGGGATTGGTGTACTGATCATTAAATGGAAGTATCATCAAGATTGGGTGAAAAAATGTTTGCTGAGATTTCAGGAAACTCGTAGTTTTTTGGAAGCTTGGCAACCCCTTTCAATGAAAGTGATTCTCGTCAGTCTCTGCTTGGGGCTACTTCAATAGGACACAAACCATAGCGATAACACTTGGAACTACTTTATTGTGCCAGGTTTCAAAGAGCTAGCACAAACCGTGTTTGATTTAGAGTTCCAACTACATGTATCCATATAGGAGAAAACAGAGTGAAACCTAAACATGAAAACGGTTACTGCAAAGGAACGGTTTAATCTAGAAGAACGAAATTTGGTGAGCCAAGTGGGATTGGTGGACTGATCATTAAATGGAAGTATCATCAAGATTGGGTGAAAAAATGTTTGCTGAGATTTCAGGAAACTCGTAGTTTTTGGAAGCTTGGCAACCCCTTTCAATGAAAGTGATTCTCGTCTGTCTCTGCTTGGGGCTACTTCAATAGGACGCAAACCATAGCGATAGAACTTGGAACTACATTATTGTGCCAAGTTTCAAAGAGCTTGCTCAAACCGTGTTTGATTTAGAGTTCCAACTATATGTATCCATATAGGAGAAAACAGAGTGAAACCTAAACATGAAAACGGTTACTGCAAAGGAAGGGTTTGACCTAGAAGAACGAAATTTGGTGAGCCAAGTGGGATTGGTGTACTGATCATTAAATGGAAGTATCATCAAGATTGGGTGAAAAAATGTTTGCTGAGATTTCACGAAACTCGTAGTTTTTTGGAAGCTGGCAACCCCTTTCAATGAAAGTGATTCTCGTCAGTCTCTGCTTGGGGCTACTTCAATAGGACACAAACCATAGCGATAGAACTGCGAACTACATTATTGTGCCAAGTTTCAAAGAGCTAGCACAAACTGTGTTTGATTTAGAGTTCTAACTACATGTATCCATATAGGAGAAAACAGAGTGAAACCTAAACATGAAAGCGGTTACTGCAAAGGAACGGTTTAACCTAGAAGAACGAAATTTGGTGAGCCATGTGGGATTGGTGGACTGATCATTAAATGGAAGTATCATCAAGATTGGGTGAAAAAATGTTTGCTGAGATTTCAGGAAACTCGTAGTTTTTTCTAAGCTTGGCAAGCCCTTTCAATGAAAGTGATTCTCGTCAGTCTCTGCTTGGGGCTAATTCAATAGGACACAAACCATAGCGATAGAACTTGGAACTACATTATTTTGCCAAGTTTCAAAGAGCTAGCATAAACCGTGTTTGATTTAGATTTCCAACTACATTTATCCATATAGGAGAAAACAGACTGAAACCTAAATATGAAAAAGGTTACTGCAAAGAAACGGTTTAACCTCGAAGAACGAAATTTGGTGAGCCAAGTGGGATTGGTGTGCTGATCATTAAATGGAAGTATCATCAAGATTGGGTGAAAAAATGTTTGCTGAGATTTCAGGAAACTCGTAGTTTTTTGGAAGCTTGGCAACCCCTTTCAATGAAAGTGATTCTCGTCAGTCTCTGCTTGGGGCTAATTCAATAGGACACAAACCATAGCGATAAAACTTGGAACTACATTACTGTGCCAGGTTTCAAAGAGCTAGCACAAACCGTGTTTGATTTAGAGTTCCAACTACATGTATCCATATAGGAGAAAACAGAGTGAAACCTAAACATGAAAAGGGTTACTGCAAAGGAACGGTTTAACCTAGAAGAAAGAAATTTGCTGAGCCAAGTGGGATTGGTGGGCTGATCATTAAATGGAAGTATCATCAAGATTGGGTGAAAAAATGTTTGCTGAGGTTTCAGGAAACCCGTTTTTTGGAAGCTTGGCAAACCCTTTAAATGAAAGTGATTCTCGCCAGTCTCTGCTTGGGACTACTTCAATAGGACTCAAACCATAGCGATAGAACTTGGAACTACATTATTTTTCCAAGTTTCAAAGAGCTAGCATAAAAAGTGTTTGATTTAGAGTTCCAACTACATGTATCCATATAGGAGAAAACAGAGTGAAACCTAAACATGAAAGCGGTTACTGCAAAGGAACGGTTTAACCTAGAACAACGAAATTTGGTGATCCAAGTGGGATTGGTGTACTGATCATTAAATGGAAGTATCATCAAGATTGGGTGAAAAAATGTTTGCTGAGATTTCAGGAAACTCGTCGTTTTTTCTAAGCTTGGCAACCCCTTTCAATGAAAGTGATTCTCGTCAGTCTCTGCTTGGGGCTACTTCAATAGGACACAATCCATAGCGATAGAACTTGGAACTACATTATTTTGCCAAGTTTCAAAGAGCTAGCATAAACCGTGTTTGATTTAGAGTTCCAACTACATTTATCCATATAGGAGAAAACAGAGTGAAACCTAAACATTAAAACGGTTACTGCAAAGGAATGGTTTAACCTAAAAGAACGAAATTCGGTGAGCCAAGTGGGATTGGTGTACTGATCATTAAATGGAAGTATCATCAAGATTGGTAAAAAAATATTTGCTGAGATTCCAGGAGACTAGTTTTTTGGAAGCTTGGCAACCCCTTTCAATGAAAGTGATTCTCGTCAGTCTCTGCTTGGGGCTCCTTCAATAGGACACAAACCATAGCGATAGAACTTGGAACTACATTATTCTGCCAAGTTTCAAAGAGCTAGCACAAACCGTGTTTGATTTAGAGTTCCAACTACATGTATCCATACAGGAGAAAACAGAGTGAAACCTAAACATGAAAACGGTTACTGCAAAGGAAGGGTTTGACCTAGAAGAACGAAATTTGGTGAGCCAAGTGGGATTGGTGTACTGATCATTAAATGGAAGTATCATCAAGATTGGGTGAAAAAATGTTTGCTGAGATTTCAGGAAACTCGTAGTTTTTTGGAAGCTTGGCAACCCCTTTCAATGAAAGTGATTCTCGTCAGTCTCTGCTTGGGGCTACTTCAATAGGACACAAACCATAGCGATAGAACTGCGAACTACATTATTGTGCCAAGTTTCAAAGAGCTAGCACAAACTGTGTTTGATTTACAGTTCTAACTACATGTATCCATATAGGAGAAAACAGAGTGAAACCTAAACATGAAAACGGTTACTGCAAAGGAACGGTTTAACCTAGAAGAACGAAATTTGGTGAGCCAAATGGGATTGGTGTACTGATCATTAAATGGAAGTATCATCAAGATTGGGTGTAAAAATGTTTGCTGAGATTTCAGGAAACTCGTAGTTTTTTGGAAGCTTGGCAACCCCTTTCAATGAAAGTGATTCTCGTCAGTCTCTGCTTGGGGCTACTTCAATAGGACACAAACCATAACGATAACACTTGGAACTACTTTATTGTGCCAAGTTTCAAAGAGCTAGCACAAACCGTGTTTGATTTAGAGTTCCAACTACATGTATCCATATACTAGAAAACAGAGTGAAACCTAAACATGAAAACGGTTACTGCAAAGGAACGATTTGAAATAGAAGAACGAAATTTGGTGAGCCAAGTGGGATTGGTGTACTGATCATTAAATGGAAGTATCATCAAGATTGGGTGAAAAAATGTTTGCTGAGATTTCAGGAAACTCGTAGTTTTTTGGAAGCTTGGCAACCCCTTTCAATGAAAGTGATTCTCGTCAGTCTCTGCTTGGGGCTACTTCAATAGGACACAAACCATAGCGATAACACTTGGAACTACTTTATTGTGCCAAGTTTCAAAGAGCTAGCACAAACCGTGTTTGATTTAGAGTTCCAACTACATGTATCCATATAGGAGAAAACAGAGTGAAACCTAAACATGAAAACGGTTACTGCAAAGGAACGGTTTAACCTAGAAGAACGAAATTTGGTGAGCCAAGTGGGATTGGTGGACTGATCATTAAATGGAAGTATCATCAAGATTGGGTGAAAAAATGTTTGCTGAGATTTCAGGAAACTCGTAGTTTTTTCTAAGCTTGGCAACCCCTTTCAATGAAAGTGATTCTCGTCAGTCTCTGCTTGGGGCTACTTCAATAGGACACAAACCATAGCGATAGAACTTGGAACTACATTATTTTGCCAAGTTTCAAAGAGCTAGCATAAACCGTGTTTGTTTTAGAGTTCCAACTACATTTATCTATATAGGAGAAAACAGAGTGAAACCTAAACATAAAACGGTTACTGCAAAGGAAGGGTTTAACCTAGAATTATGAAATTTGGAGAGCCAAGTGGGATTGGTGTACTAATCATTAAATGGAAGTATCATCAAGATTGGGTGAAAAAAATGTTTGCTGAGATTTCAGGAAACTCGTAGTTTTTTGGAAGCTTGGCAACCCCTTTCAATGAAATAGATTCTCGTCAGTCTCTGCTTGGGGCTACTTCAATAGGACACAAACCATAGCGATAGATCTTGGAACTACATTATTGTGCCAAGTTTCAAAGAGCTAGCACAAACCGTGTTTGATTTAGAGTTCCAACTACATTTATCCATATATGAGAAAACAGACTGAAACCTAAATATGAAAAGGTTACTGCAAAGAAACGGTTTAACCTAGAAGAACGAAATTTGGTGAGCCAAGTGGGATTGGTGTGCTGATCATTAAATGGAAGTATCATCAAGATTGGGTGAAAAAATGTTTGCTGAGATTTCAGGAAACTCGTAGTTTTTTGGAAGCATTGCAACCCCTTTCAATGAAAGTGATTCTCGTCAGTCTCTGCTTGGGGCTAATTCAATAGGACACAAACCATAGTGATAGAACTTGGAACTACATTATTTTGCCAAGTTTCAAAGAGCTAGCACAAACCGTGTTTGATTTAGAGTTCCAACTACATGTATCCATATAGGAGAAAACAGAGTGAAACCTAAACATGAAAACGGTTACTGCAAAGGAACGGTTTGACTTGGAAGAACGAAATTTGGTGAGCCAAGTGGGATTGGTGTACTGATCATTAAATGGAAGTATCATCAAGATTGGGTGAAAAAATGTTTGCTGAGATTTCAGGAAACTCGTAGTTTTTTGGAAGCTTGGCAACCCCTTTCAATGAAAGTGATTCTCGTCAGTCTCTGCTTGGGGCTACTTCAATAGGACACAAGCCATAGCGATAGAACTTGGAACTACATTATTGTGCCAAGTTTCAAAGAGCTAGCACAAACCGTGTTTGATTTAGAGTTCCAACTACATTTATCCATATAGGAGAAAACAGAGTGAAACCTAAACACGAAAACGGTTACTGCAAAGGAACGGTTTAACCTAGAAGAACGAAATTTGGTGAGACAAGTGCGATTGGTGTACTGATCATTAAATGGAAGTATCATCAAGATTGGGTGAAAAAATGTTTGCTGAGATTTCAGCAAACTCGTAGTTTTTTGGAAGCTTGGCAACCCCTTTCAATGAAAGTGATTCTCGTCAGTCTCTGCTTGGGGCTACTTCAATAGGACACAAACCATAGCGATAAAACTTGGAACTACATTATTGTGCCAGGTTTCAAAGAGCTAGCACAAACCGTGTTTGATTTAGAGTTCCAACTACATGTATCCATATAGGAGAAAACAGAGTGAAACCTAAACATGAAAACGGTTACTGCAAAGGAACGGTTTAACCTAGAAGAAAGAAATTTGCTGAGCCAAGTGGGATTGGTGGGCTGATCATTAAATGGAAGTATCATCAAGATTGGGTGAAAAATGTTTGCTGAGATTTCAGGAAACTCATAGTTTTTTGGAAGCTTGGCAACCCCTTTCAATGAAAGTGATTCTCGTCAGTCTCTGCTTGTGGCTACTTCCAATAGGACACAAACCCTAGCGATAGAACTTGGAACTACATTATTTTTCCAAGTTTCAAAGAGCTAGCATAAACAGTGTTTGATTTAGAGTTCCAACTACATGTATCCATATAGGAGAAAACAGAGTGAAACCTAAACATGAAAGCGGTTACTGCAAAGGAACGGTTTAACCTAGAACAACGAAATTTGGTGATCCAAGTGGGATTGGTGTACTGATCATTAAATGGAAGTATCATCAAGATTGGGTGAAAAAATGTTTGCTGAGATTTCAGGAAACTCGTAGTTTTTTCTAAGCTTGGCAACCCCTTTCAATGAAAGTGATTCTCGTCAGTCTCTGCTTGGGGCTACTTCAATAGGACACAATCCATAGCGATAGAACTTGGAACTACATTATTTTGCCAAGTTTCAAAGAGCTAGCATAAACCGTGTTTGATTTAGAGTTCCAACTACATTTATCCATGTAGGAGAAAACAGAGTGAAACCTAAACATGAAAACGGTTACTGCAAAGGAACGGTTTAACCTAGAAGAATGAAGTTTGCTGAGCCAAGTGGGATTGGTGTACTAATCATTAAATGGAAGTATCATCAAGATTGGGTGAAAAAATGTTTGCTGAGATTTCATGAAACTCGTAGTTTTTTGGAAGCTTGGCAACCCCTTTCAATGAAAGTGATTCTCGTCAGTCTCTGCTTGGGGCTACTTCAATAGGACACAAACCATAGCGATAGAACTTGGAACTACATTATTGTGCCAGGTTTCAAAGAGCTAGCACAAACCGTGTTTGATTTAGAGTTCCAACTACATGTATCCATATAGGAGAAAACAGAGTGAAACCTAAACATGAAAACGGTTACTGCAAAGGAACGGTTTAACCTAGAAGAAAGAAATTTGCTGAGACAAGTGGGATTGGTGTGCTGATCATTAAATGGAAGTATCATCAAGATTGGGTGAAAAAATGTTTGCTGAGGTTTCAGGAAACTCGTTTTTTGGAAGCTTGGCAAACCCTTTCAATGAAAGTGATTCTCGCCAGTCTCTGCCTGGGGCTACTTCAATAGGACACAAACCATAGCGATAGAACTTGGAACTACATTATTGTGCCAAGTTTCAAAGAGCTAGTACAAACCGTGTTTGATTTAGAGTTCCAACTACATGTATCCATATAAAAGAAAACAGAGTGAAACCTAAACATGAAAACTGTTACTGCAAAGGAACGGTTTGACCTAGAAGAACGAAATTTGGTGAGCCAAGTGGGATTGGTGTACTGATCATTAAATGGAAGTATCATCAAGATTGGGTGAAAAAATGTTTGCTGAGATTTCAGGAAACTCGTAGTTTTTTGGAAGCTTGGCAACCCCTTTCAATGAAAGTGATTCTCGCCAGTCTCTGCTTGGGGCTACTTCAATAGGACACAAACCATAGCGATTGAACTTGGAACTACATTATTGTGCCAAGTTTCAAAGAGCTAGCACAAACCGTGTTTGATTTAGATTTCCAACTACATGTATCCATATAGGAGAAAACAGAGTGAAAGCTAAACCTGAAAACGGTTACTGCAAAGGAACGGTTTAACCTAGAAGAACGAAATTTGGTGAGCCAAGTGGGATTGGTGTACTGATCATTAAATGGAAGTATCATCAAGATTGGGTGAAAAAATGTTTGCTGAGATTTCAGGAAACTCGTAGTTTTTTGGAAGCTTGGCAACCCCTTTCAATGAAAGTGATTCTCGTCAGTCTCTGCTTGGGGCTACTTCAATAGGACGCAAACCATAGCGATAGAACTTGGAACTACATTATTTTTCCAAGTTTCAAAGAGCTAGCATAAACAGTGTTTGATTTAGAGTTCCAACTACATGTATCCATATAGGAGAAAACAGAGTGAAACCTAAACATGAAAGCGGTTACTGCAAAGGAACGGTTTAACCTAGAACAACGAAATTTGGTGATCCAAGTGGGATTGGTGTACTGATCATTAAATGGAAGTATCATCAAGATTGGGTGAAAAAATGTTTGCTGAGATTTCAGGAAACTCGTAGTTTTTTCTAAGCTTGGCAACCCCTTTCAATGAAAGTGATTCTCGTCAGTCTCTGCTTGGGGCTACTTCAATAGGACACAATCCATAGCGATAGAACTTGGAACTACATTATTTTGCCAAGTTTCAAAGAGCTAGCATAAACCGTGTTTGATTTAGAGTTCCAACTACATTTATCCATATAGGAGAAAACAGAGTGAAACCTAAACATAAAAACGGTTACTGCAAAGGAATGGTTTAACCTAAAAGAACGAAATTCGGTGAGCCAAGTGGGATTGGTGTACTGATCATTAATGGAAGTATCATCAAGATTGGTGAAAAATGTTTGCTGAGATTCCAGGAGACTAGTTTTTTGGAAGCTTGGCAACCCCTTTCAATGAAAGTGATTCTCGTCAGTCTCTGCTTGGGGCTCCTTCAATAGGACACAAACCATAGCGATAGAACTTGGAACTACATTATTCTGCCAAGTTTCAAAGAGCTAGCACAAACCGTGTTTGATTTAGAGTTCCAACTACATGTATCCATATAGGAGAAAACAGAGTGAAACCTAAACATGAAAACGGTTACTGCAAAGGAAGGGTTTGACCTAGAAGAACGAAATTTGGTGAGCCAAGTGGGATTGGTGTACTAATCATTAAATGGAAGTATCATCAAGATTGGGTGAAAAAATGTTTGCTGAGATTTCAGGAAACTCGTAGTTTTTTGGAAGCTTGGCAACCCCTTTCAATGAAAGTGATTCTTGTCAGTCTCTGCTTGGGGCTACATCAATAGGACACAAACCATAGCGATAGAACTGCGAACTACATTATTGTGCCAAGTTTCAAAGAGCTAGCACAAACTGTGTTTGATTTAGAGTTCTAACTACATGTATCCATATAGGAGAAATCAGAGTGAAACCTAAACATGAAAACGGTTACTGCAAAGGAACGGTTTAAACTAGAAGAACGAAATTTGGTGAGCCAAGTGGGATTGGTGTACTGATCATTAAATGGAAGTATCATCAAGATTGGGTGAAAAAATGTTTGCTGAGATTTCAGGAAACTCGTAGTTTTTTGGAAGCTTGGCAACCCCTTTCAATGAAAGTGATTCTCGTCAGTCTCTGCTTGGGGCTACTTCAATAGGACACAAACCATAGCGATAACACTTGGAACTACTTTATTGTGCCAAGTTTCAAAGAGCTAGCACAAACCGTGTTTGATTTAGAGTTCCAACTACATGTATACATATAGGAGAAAACAGAGTGAAACCTAAACCTGAAAACGGTTACTGCAAAGGAACGGTTTAACCTAGAAGAACGAAATTTGGTGAGCCAAGTGGGATTGGTGGACTGATCATTAAATGGAAGTATCATCAAGATTGGGTGAAAAAATGTTTGCTGACATTTCAGGAAACTCGTAGTTTTTTGGAAGCTTGGCAACCCCTTTCAATGAAAGTGATTCTCGTCAGTCTCTGCTTGGGGCTACTTCAATAGGACACAAACCATAGCGATAGAACTGCGAACTACATTATTGTGCCAAGTTTCAATGAGCTAGCACAAACTGTGTTTGATTTAGAGTTCTAACTACATGTATCCATATAGGAGAATACAGAGTGAAACCTAAACATGAAAACGGTTACTGCAAAGGAACGGTTAAAACTAGAAGAATGAAATATGGTGAGCCAAGTGGGATTGGTGGGCTGATCATTAAATGGAAGTATCATCAAGATTGGGTGAAAAAATGTTTGCTGAGATTTCAGGAAACTCGTAGTTTTTTGGAAGCTTGGCAACCCCTTTCAATGAAAGTGATTCTCGTCAGTCTCTGCTTGGGGCTACTTCAATAGGACGCAAACCATAGCGATAGAACTTGGAACTACATTATTTTTCCAAGTTTCAAAGAGCTAGCATAAACAGTGTTTGATTTAGAGTTCCAACTACATGTATCCATATAGGAGAAAACAGAGTGAAACCTAAACATGAAAGCGGTTACTGCAAAGGAACGGTTTAACCTAGAACAACGAAATTTGGTGATCCAAGTGGGATTGGTGTACTGATCATTAAATGGAAGTATCATCAAGATTGGGTGAAAAAATGTTTGCTGAGATTTCAGGAAACTCGTAGTTTTTTCTAAGCTTGGCAACCCCTTTCAATGAAAGTGATTCTCGTCAGTCTCTGCTTGGGGCTACTTCAATAGGACACAATCCATAGCGATAGAACTTGGAACTACATTATTTTGCCAAGTTTCAAAGAGCTAGCATAAACCGTGTTTGATTTAGAGTTCCAACTACATTTATCCATATAGGAGAAAACAGAGTGAAACCTAAACATTAAAACGGTTACTGCAAAGGAATGGTTTAACCTAAAAGAACGAAATTCGGTGAGCCAAGTGGGATTGGTGTACTGATCATTAAATGGAAGTATCATCAAGATTGGTGAAAAAATGTTTGCTGAGATTCCAGGAGACTAGTTTTTCGGAAGCTTGGCAACCCCTTTCAATTTAAGTGATTCTCGTCAGTCTCTGCTTGGGGCTCCTTCAATAGGACACAAACCATAGCGATAGAACTTGGAACTACATTATTCTGCCAAGTTTCAAAGAGCTAGCACAAACCGTGTTTGATTTAGAGTTCCAACTACATGTATCCATATAGGAGAAAACAGAGTGAAACCTAAACATGAAAACGGTTACTGCAAAGGAACGGTTTAAACTAGAAGAACGAAATTTGGTGAGCCAAGTGGGATTGGTGTACTGATCATTAAATGGAAGTATCATCAAGATTGGGTGAAAAAATGTTTGCTGAGATTTCAGGAAACTCGTAGTTTTTTGGAAGCTTGGCAACCCCTTTCAATGAAAGTGATTCTCGTCAGTCTCTGCTTGGGGCTACTTCAATAGGACACAAACCATAGCGATAACACTTGGAACTACTTTATTGTGCCAAGTTTCAAAGAGCTAGCACAAACCGTGTTTGATTTAGAGTTCCAACTACATGTATCCATATAGGAGAAAACAGAGTGAATCCTAAACCTGAAAACAGTTACTGCAAAGGAACGGTTTAACCTAGAAGAACGAAATTTGGTGAGCCAAGTGGGATTGGTGTACTGATCATTAAATGGAAGTATCATCAAGATTGGGTGAAAAAATGTTTGCTGAGATTTCAGGAAACTCGTAGTTTTTTGGAAGCTTGGCAACCCCTTTCAATGAAAGTGATTCTCGCCAGTCTCTGCTTGGGGCTACTTCAATAGGACACAAACCATAGCGATAGAACTGCGAACTACATTATTGTGCCAAGTTTCAAAGAGCTAGCACAAACTGTGTTTGATTTAGAGTTCTAACTACATGTATCCATATAGGAGAATACAGAGTGAAACCTAAACATGAAAACGGTTACTGCAAAGGAACGGTTTAAACTAGAAGAATGAAATTTGGTGAGCCAAGTGGGATTGGTGTACTGATCATTAAATGGAAGTATCATCAAGATTGGGTGAAAAAATGTTTGCTGAGATTTCAGGAAACTCGTAGTTTTTTGGAAGCTTGGCAACCCCTTTCAATGAAAGTGATTCTCGTCAGTCTCTGCTTGGGGCTACTTCAATAGGACGCAAACCATAGCGATAGAACTTGGAACTACATTATTTTTCCAAGTTTCAAAGAGCTAGCATAAACAGTGTTTGATTTAGAGTTCCAACTACATGTATCCATATAGGAGAAAACAGAGTGAAACCTAAACATGAAAGCGGTTACTGCAAAGGAACGGTTTAACCTAGAACAACGAAATTTGGTGATCCAAGTGGGATTGGTGTACTGATCATTAAATGGAAGTATCATCAAGATTGGGTGAAAAAATGTTTGCTGAGATTTCAGGAAACTCGTAGTTTTTTCTAAGCTTGGCAACCCCTTTCAATGAAAGTGATTCTCGTCAGTCTCTGCTTGGGGCTACTTCAATAGGACACAATCCATAGCGATAGAACTTGGAACTACATTATTTTGCCAAGTTTCAAAGAGCTAGCATAAACCGTGTTTGATTTAGAGTTCCAAATACATTTATCCATATAGGAGAAAACAGAGTGAAACCTAAACATTAAAACGGTTACTGCAAAGGAATGGTTTAAAATAAAAGAATGAAATTCGGTGAGCCAAGTGGGATTGGTGTACTGATCATTAAATGGAAGTATCATCAAATTGGTGAAAAAATGTTTGCTGAGATTCCAGGAGACTAGTTTTTTGGAAGCTTGGCAACCCCTTTCAATGAAAGTGATTCTCGTCAGTCTCTGCTTAGGGCTCCTTCAATAGGACACAAACCATAGCGATAGAACTTGGAACTACATTATTGTGCCAGGTTTCAAAGAGCTAGCACAAACCGTGTTTGATTTAGAGTTCCAACTACATGTATCCATATAGGAGAAAACAGAGTGAAACCTAAACATGAAAACGGTTACTGCAAAGGAACGGTTTAACCTAGAAGAAAGAAATTTGCTGAGACAAGTGGGATTGGTGTGCTGATCATTAAATGGAAGTATCATCAAGATTGGGTGAAAAAATGTTTGCTGAGGTTTCAGGAAAACTCGTTTTTTGGGGAAGCTTGGCAAACCCTTTCAATGAAAGTGATTCTCGCCAGTCTCTGCCTGGGGCTACTTCAATAGGACACAAACCATAGCGATAGAACTTGGAACTACATTATTGTGCCAAGTTTCAAAGAGCTAGTACAAACCGTGTTTGATTTAGAGTTCCAACTACATGTATCCATATAAAAGAAAACAGAGTGAACCTAAACATGAAAACTGTTACTGCAAAGGAACGGTTTGACCTAGAAGAACGAAATTTGGTGAGCCAAGTGGGATTGGTGTACTGATCATTAAATGGAAGTATCATCAAGATTGGGTGAAAAAATGTTTGCTGAGATTTCAGGAAACTCGTAGTTTTTTGGAAGCTTGGCAACCCCTTTCAATGAAAGTGATTCTCGCCAGTCTCTGCTTGGGGCTACTTCAATAGGACACAAACCATAGCGATTGCTTGGAACTACATTATTGTGCCAAGTTTCAAAGAGCTAGCACAAACCGTGTTTGATTTAGAGTTCCAACTACATGTATCCATATAGGAGAAAACAGAGTGAAACCTAAACCTGAAAACGGTTACTGCAAAGGAACGGTTTAACCTAGAAGAACGAAATTTGGTGAGCCAAGTGGGATTGGTGTACTGATCATTAAATGGAAGTATCATCAAGATTGGGTGAAAAAATGTTTGCTGAGATTTCAGGAAACTCGTAGTTTTTTGGAAGCTTGGCAACCCCTTTCAATGAAAGTGATTCTCGTCAGTCTCTGCTTGGGGCTACTTCAATAGGACGCAAACCATAGCGATAGAACTTGGAACTACATTATTTTTCCAAGTTTCAAAGAGCTAGCATAAACAGTGTTTGATTTAGAGTTCCAACTACATGTATCCATATAGGAGAAAACAGAGTGAAACCTAAACATGAAAGCGGTTACTGCAAAGGAACGGTTTAACCTAGAACAACGAAATTTGGTGATCCAAGTGGGATTGGTGTATGATCATTAAATGGAAGAGTATCATCAAAGATTGGGTGAAAAAATGTTTGCTGAGATTTCAGGAAACTCGTAGTTTTTTCTAAGCTTGGCAACCCCTTTCAATGAAAGTGATTCTCGTCAGTCTCTGCTTGGGGCTACTTCAATAGGACACAATCCATAGCGATAGAACTTGGAACTACATTATTTTGCCAAGTTTCAAAGAGCTAGCATAAACCGTGTTTGATTTAGAGTTCCAACTACATTTATCCATATAGGAGAAAACAGAGTGAAACCTAAACATAAAAACGGTTACTGCAAAGGAATGGTTTAACCTAAAAGAACGAAATTCGGTGAGCCAAGTGGGATTGGTGTACTGATCATTAAATGGAAGTATCATCAAGATTGGTGAAAAAATGTTTGCTGAGATTCCAGGAGACTAGTTTTTTGGAAGCTTGGCAACCCCTTTCAATGAAAGTGATTCTCGTCAGTCTCTGCTTGGGGCTCCTTCAATAGGACACAAACCATAGCGATAGAACTTGGAACTACATTATTCTGCCAAGTTTCAAAGAGCTAGCACAAACCGTGTTTGATTTAGAGTTCCAACTACATGTATCCATATAGGAGAAAACAGAGTGAAACCTAAACATGAAAACGGTTACTGCAAAGGAAGGGTTTGACCTAGAAGAACGAAATTTGGTGAGCCAAGTGGGATTGGTGTACTAATCATTAAATGGAAGTATCATCAAGATTGGGTGAAAAAATGTTTGCTGAGATTTCAGGAAACTCGTAGTTTTTTGGAAGCTTGGCAACCCCTTTCAATGAAAGTGATTCTTGTCAGTCTCTGCTTGGGGCTACATCAATAGGACACAAACCATAGCGATAGAACTGCGAACTACATTATTGTGCCAAGTTTCAAAGAGCTAGCACAAACTGTGTTTGATTTAGAGTTCTAACTACATGTATCCATATAGGAGAAATCAGAGTGAAACCTAAACATGAAAACGGTTACTGCAAAGGAACGGTTTAAACTAGAAGAACGAAATTTGGTGAGCCAAGTGGGATTGGTGTACTGATCATTAAATGGAAGTATCATCAAGATTGGGTGAAAAAATGTTTGCTGAGATTTCAGGAAACTCGTAGTTTTTTGGAAGCTTGGCAACCCCTTTCAATGAAAGTGATTCTCGTCAGTCTCTGCTTGGGGCTACTTCAATAGGACACAAACCATAGCGATAACACTTGGAACTACTTTATTGTGCCAAGTTTCAAAGAGCTAGCACAAACCGTGTTTGATTTAGAGTTCCAACTACATGTATACATATAGGAGAAAACAGAGTGAAACCTAAACCTGAAAACGGTTACTGCAAAGGAACGGTTTAACCTAGAAGAACGAAATTTGGTGAGCCAAGTGGGATTGGTGGACTGATCATTAAATGGAAGTATCATCAAGATTGGGTGAAAAAATGTTTGCTGACATTTCAGGAAACTCGTAGTTTTTTGGAAGCTTGGCAACCCCTTTCAATGAAAGTGATTCTCGTCAGTCTCTGCTTGGGGCTACTTCAATAGGACACAAACCATAGCGATAGAACTGCGAACTACATTATTGTGCCAAGTTTCAATGAGCTAGCACAAACTGTGTTTGATTTAGAGTTCTAACTACATGTATCCATATAGGAGAATACAGAGTGAAACCTAAACATGAAAGCGGTTACTGCAAAGGAACGGTTTAAACTAGAAGAATGAAATATGGTGAGCCAAGTGGGATTGGTGGGCTGATCATTAAATGGAAGTATCATCAAGATTGGGTGAAAAAATGTTTGCTGAGATTTCAGGAAACTCGTAGTTTTTCGGAAGCTTGGCAACCCCTTTCAATGAAAGTGATTCTCGTCAGTCTCTGCTTGGGGCTACTTCAATAGGACGCAAACCATAGCGATAGAACTTGGAACTACATTATTTTTCCAAGTTTCAAAGAGCTAGCATAAACAGTGTTTGATTTAGAGTTCCAACTACATGTATCCATATAGGAGAAAACAGAGTGAAACCTAAACATGAAAGCGGTTACTGCAAAGGAACGGTTTAACCTAGAACAACGAAATTTGGTGATCCAAGTGGGATTGGTGTACTGATCATTAAATGGAAGTATCATCAAGATTGGGTGAAAAAATGTTTGCTGAGATTTCAGGAAACTCGTAGTTTTTTCTAAGCTTGGCAACCCCTTTCAATGAAAGTGATTCTCGTCAGTCTCTGCTTGGGGCTACTTCAATAGGACACAATCCATAGCGATAGAACTTGGAACTACATTATTTTGCCAAGTTTCAAAGAGCTAGCATAAACCGTGTTTGATTTAGAGTTCCAACTACATTTATCCATATAGGAGAAAACAGAGTGAAACCTAAACATTAAAACGGTTACTGCAAAGGAATGGTTTAACCTAAAAGAACGAAATTCGGTGAGCCAAGTGGGATTGGTGTACTGATCATTAAATGGAAGTATCATCAAGATTGGTGAAAAAATGTTTGCTGAGATTCCAGGAGACTAGTTTTTCGGAAGCTTGGCAACCCCTTTCAATTTAAGTGATTCTCGTCAGTCTCTGCTTGGGGCTCCTTCAATAGGACACAAACCATAGCGATAGAACTTGGAACTACATTATTCTGCCAAGTTTCAAAGAGCTAGCACAAACCGTGTTTGATTTAGAGTTCCAACTACATGTATCCATATAGGAGAAAACAGAGTGAAACCTAAACATGAAAACGGTTACTGCAAAGGAACGGTTTAAACTAGAAGAACGAAATTTGGTGAGCCAAGTGGGATTGGTGTACTGATCATTAAATGGAAGTATCATCAAGATTGGGTGAAAAAATGTTTGCTGAGATTTCAGGAAACTCGTAGTTTTTTGGAAGCTTGGCAACCCCTTTCAATGAAAGTGATTCTCGTCAGTCTCTGCTTGGGGCTACTTCAATAGGACACAAACCATAGCGATAACACTTGGAACTACTTTATTGTGCCAAGTTTCAAAGAGCTAGCACAAACCGTGTTTGATTTAGAGTTCCAACTACATGTATCCATATAGGAGAAAACAGAGTGAATCCTAAACATGAAAACAGTTACTGCAAAGGAACGGTTTAACCTAGAAGAACGAAATTTGGTGAGCCAAGTGGGATTGGTGTACTGATCATTAAATGGAAGTATCATCAAGATTGGGTGAAAAAATGTTTGCTGAGATTTCAGGAAACTCGTAGTTTTTTGGAAGCTTGGCAACCCCTTTCAATGAAAGTGATTCTCGTCAGTCTCTGCTTGGGGCTACTTCAATAGGACACAAACCATAGCGATAGAACTGCGAACTACATTATTGTGCCAAGTTTCAAAGAGCTAGCACAAACTGTGTTTGATTTAGAGTTCTAACTACATGTATCCATATAGGAGAATACAGAGTGAAACCTAAACATGAAAACGGTTACTGCAAAGGAACGGTTTAAACTAGAAGAATGAAATTTGGTGAGCCAAGTGGGATTGGTGTACTGATCATTAAATGGAAGTATCATCAAGATTGGGTGAAAAAATGTTTGCTGAGATTTCAGGAAACTCGTAGTTTTTTGGAAGCTTGGCAACCCCTTTCAATGAAAGTGATTCTCGTCAGTCTCTGCTTGGGGCTACTTCAATAGGACGCAAACCATAGCGATAGAACTTGGAACTACATTATTTTTCCAAGTTTCAAAGAGCTAGCATAAACAGTGTTTGATTTAGAGTTCCAACTACATGTATCCATATAGGAGAAAACAGAGTGAAACCTAAACATGAAAGCGGTTACTGCAAAGGAACGGTTTAACCTAGAACAACGAAATTTGGTGATCCAAGTGGGATTGGTGTACTGATCATTAAATGGAAGTATCATCAAGATTGGGTGAAAAAATGTTTGCTGAGATTTCAGGAAACTCGTAGTTTTTTGGAAGCTTGGCAACCCCTTTCAATGAAAGTGATTCTCGTCAGTCTCTGCTTGGGGCTACTTCAATAGGACACAATCCATAGCGATAGAACTTGGAACTACATTATTTTGCCAAGTTTCAAAGAGCTAGCATAAACCGTGTTTGATTTAGAGTTCCAAATACATTTATCCATATAGGAGAAAACAGAGTGAAACCTAAACATTAAAACGGTTACTGCAAAGGAATGGTTTAAAATAAAAGAATGAAATTCGGTGAGCCAAGTGGGATTGGTGTACTGATCCTTAAATGGAAGTATCATCAAATTGGTGAAAAAATGTTTGCTGAGATTCCAGGAGACTAGTTTTTTGGAAGCTTGGCAACCCCTTTCAATGAAAGTGATTCTCGTCAGTCTCTGCTTAGGGCTCCTTCAATAGGACACAAACCATAGCGATAGAACTTGGAACTACATTATTCTGCCAAGTTTCAAAGAGCTAGCACAAACCGTGTTTGATTTAGAGTTCCAACTACATGTATCCATATAGGAGAAAACAGAGTGAAACCTAAACATGAAAACGGTTACTGCAAAGGAAGGGTTTGACCTAGAAGAACGAAATTTGGTGAGCCAAGTGGGATTGGTGTACTGATCATTAAATGGAAGTATCATCAAGATTGGGTGAAAAAATGTTTGCTGAGATTTCAGGAAACTCGTAGTTTTTTGGAAGCTTGGCAACCCCTTTCAATGAAAGTGATTCTCGTCAGTCTCTGCTTGGGGCTACTTCAATAGGACACAAACCATAGCGATAGAACTTGGAACTACATTATTGTGCCAAGTTTCAAAGAGCTAGCACAAACTGTGTTTTGATTTAGAGTTCTAACTACATGTATCCATATAGGAGAATACAGAGTGAAACCTAAACATGAAAACGGTTACTGCAAAGGAAGGGTTTGACCTAGAAGAACGAAATTTGGTGAGCCAAGTGGGATTGGTGTACTGATCATTAAATGGAAGTATCATCAAGATTGGGTGAAAAAATGTTTGCTGAGATTTCAGGAAACTCGTAGTTTTTTGGAAGCTTGGCAACCCCTTTCAATGAAAGTGATTCTCGTCAGTCTCTGCTTGGGGCTACTTCAATAGGACACAAACCATAGTGATAGAACTGCGAACTACATTATTGTGCCAAGTTTCAAAGAGCTAGCACAAACTGTGTTTGATTTAGAGTTCTAACTACATGTATCCATATAGGAGAATACAGAGTGAAACCTAAACATGAAAACGGTTACTGTAAAGGAAGGGTTTAAACTAGAAGAATGAAATTTGGTGAGCCAAGTCGGATTGGTGTACTGATCATTAAATGGAAGTATCATCAAGATTGGGTGAAAAAATGTTTGCTGAGATTTCAGGAAACTCGTAGTTTTTTGGAAGCTTGGCAACCCCTTTCAATGAAAGTGATTCTCGCCACTCTCTGCTTGGGGCTACTTCAATAGGACACAAACCATAGCGATAGAACTTGGAACTACATTATTTTGCCAAGTTTCAAAGAGCTAGCACAAACCGTGTTTGATTTAGAGTTCCAACTACATGTATCCATATAGGAGAAAACAGAGTGAAACCTAAACATGAAAACGGTTACTGCAAAGGAAGGGTTTGACCTAGAAGAACGAAATTTGGTGAGCCAAGTGGGATTGGTGTACTGATCCTTAAATGGAAGTATCATCAAGATTGGGTGAAAAAATGTTTGCTGAGATTTCAGGAAACTCATAGTTTTTTGGAAGCTTGGCAACCCCTTTCAATGAAAGTGATTCTCGTCAGTCTCTGCTTGGGGCTACTTCAATAGGACACAAACCATAGCGATAGAACTTGGAACTACATTATTTTTCCAAGTTTCAAAGAGCTAGCATAAACAGTGTTTGATTTAGAGTTCCAACTACATGTATCCATATAGGAGAAAACAGAGTGAAACCTAAACATGAAAGCGGTTACTGCAAAGGAACGGTTTAACCTAGAACAACGAAATTTGGTGATCCAAGTGGGATTGGTGTACTGATCATTAAATGGAAGTATCATCAAGATTGGGTGAAAAAATGTTTGCTGAGATTTCAGGAAACTCGTAGTTTTTTCTAAGCTTGGCAACCCCTTTCAATGAAAGTGATTCTCGTCAGTCTCTGCTTGGGGCTACTTCAATAGGACACAAACCATAGCGATAGAACTTGGAACTACATTATTGTTCCAAGTTTCAAAGAGCTAGCATAAACAGTGTTTGATTTAGAGTTCCAACTACATGTATCCATATAGGAGAAAACAGAGTGAAACCTAAACATGAAAACGGTTACTGCAAAGGAACGGTTTAACCTAGAAGAAAGAAATTTGCTGAGACAAGTGGGATTGGTGTGCTAATCATTAAATGGAAGTATCATCAAGATTGGGTGAAAAAATGTTTGCTGAGGTTTCAGGAAACTCGTTTTTTGGAAGCTTGGCAAACCCTTTCAATGAAAGTGATTCTCGCCAGTCTCTGCCTGGGGCTACTTCAATAGGACACAAACCATAGCGATAGAACTTGGAACTACATTATTGTGCCAAGTTTCAAAGAGCTAGCACAAACCGTGTTTGATTTAGAGTTCCAACTACATGTATCCATATAGGAGAAAACAGAGTGAAACCTAAACATGAAAACTGTTACTGCAAAGGAACGGTTTGACCTAGAAGAACGAAATTTGGTGAGCCAAGTGGGATTGGTGTACTGATCATTAAATGGAAGTATCATCAAGATTGGGTGAAAAAATGTTTGCTGAGATTTCAGGAAACTCGTAGTTTTTTGGAAGCTTGGCAACCCCTTTCAATGAAAGTGATTCTCGCCAGTCTCTGCTTGGGGCTACTTCAATAGGACACAAACCATAGCGATAGAACTTGGAACTACATTTTTGTTCCAAGTTTCAAAGAGCTAGCACAAACCGTGTTTGATTTAGAGTTCCAACTACATGTATCCATATAGGAGAAAACAGAGTGAAACCTAAACCTGAAAAAGGTTACTGCAAAGGAACGGTTTAACCTAGAAGAACGAAATTTGGTGAGCCAAGTGGGATTTGTGTACTGATCATTAAATGGAAGTATCATCAAGATTGGGTGAAAAAATGTTTGCTGAGATTTCAGGAAACTCGTAGTTTTTTGGAAGCTTGGCAACCCCTTTCAATGAAAGTGATTCTCGTCAGTCTCTGCTTGGGGCTACTTCAATAGGACGCAAACCATAGCGATAGAACTTGGAACTACATTATTTTTCCAAGTTTCAAAGAGCTAGCATAAACAGTGTTTGATTTAGAGTTCCAACTACATGTATCCATATAGGAGAAAACAGAGTGAAACCTAAACATGAAAGCGGTTACTGCAAAGGAACGGTTTAACCTAGAACAACGAAGTTTGGTGATCCAAGTGGGATTGGTGTACTGATCATTAAATGGAAGTATCATCAAGATTGGGTGAAAAAATGTTTGCTGAGATTTCAGGAAACTCGTAGTTTTTTCTAAGCTTGGCAACCCCTTTCAATGAAAGTGATTCTCGTCAGTCTCTGCTTGGGGCTACTTCAATAGGACACAATCCATAGCGATAGAACTTGGAACTACATTATTTTGCCAAGTTTCAAAGAGCTAGCATAAACCGTGTTTGATTTAGAGTTCTAACTTTTTTTTTCCATATAGGAGAAAACAGAGTGAAACCTAAACATTAAAACGGTTACTGCAAAGGAATGGTTTAACCTAAAAGAACGAAATTCGGTGAGCCAAGTGGGATTGGTGTACTGATCATTAAATGGAAGTATCATCAAGAATGGTGAAAAAATGTTTGCTGAGATTCCAGGAGACTAGTTTTTTGGAAGCTTGGCAACCCCTTTCAATGAAAGTGATTCTCGTCAGTCTCTGCTTTGGGCTCCTTCAATAGGACACAAACCATAGCGATAGAACTTGGAACTACATTATTCTGCCAAGTTTCAAAGAGCTAGCACAAACCGTGTTTGATTTAGAGTTCCAACTACATGTATCCATATAGGAGAAAACAGAGTGAAACCTAAACATGAAAACGGTTACTGCAAAGGAAGGGTTTGACCTAGAAGAACGAAATTTGGTGAGCCAAGTGGGATTGGTGTACTAATCATTAAATGGAAGTATCATCAAGATTGGGTGAAAAACTGTTTGCTGAGATTTCAGGAAACTCGTAGTTTTTTGGAAGCTTGGCAACCCCTTTCAATGAAAGTGATTCTTGTCAGTCTCTGCTTGGGGCTACTTCAATAGGACAAAAACCATAGCGATAGAACTGCGAACTACATTATTGTGCCATGTTTCAAAGAGCTAGCACAAACTGTGTTTGATTTAGAGTTCTAACTACATGTATCCATATAGGAGAAAACAGAGTGAAACCTAAACATGAAAACGGTTACTGCAAAGGAACGGTTTAAACTAGAAGAACGAAATTTGGTGAGCCAAGTGGGATTGGTGTACTGATCATTAAATGGAAGTATCATCAAGATTGGGTGAAAAAATGTTTGCTGAGATTTCAGGAAACTCGTAGTTTTTTGGAAGCTTGGCAACCCCTTTCAATGAAAGTGATTCTCGTCAGTCTCTGCTTGGGGCTACTTCAATAGGACACAAACCATAGCGATAACACTTGGAACTACTTTATTGTGCCAAGTTTCAAAGAGCTAGCACAAACTGTGTTTGATTTAGAGTTCTAACTACATGTATCCATATAGGAGAATACAGAGTGAAACCTAAACCTGAAAACGGTTACTGCAAAGGAACGGTTTAACCTAGAAGAACGAAATTTGGTGAGCCAAGTGGGATTGGTGTACTGATCATTAAATGGAAGTATCATCAAGATTGGGTGAAAAAATGTTTGCTGAGATTTCAGGAAACTCGTAGTTTTTTGGAAGCTTGGCAACCCCTTTCAATGAAAGTGATTCTCGTCAGTCTCTGCTTGGGGCTACTTCAATAGGACGCAAACCATAGCGATAGAACTTGGAACTACATTATTTTTCCAAGTTTCAAAGAGCTAGCATAAACAGTGTTTGATTTAGAGTTCCAACTACATGTATCCATATAGGAGAAAACAGAGTGAAACCTAAACATGAAAGCGGTTACTGCAAAGGAACGGTTTAACCTAGAACAACGAAATTTGGTGATCCAAGTGGGATTGGTGTACTGATCATTAAATGGAAGTATCATCAAGATTGGGTGAAAAAATGTTTGCTGAGATTTCAGGAAACTCGTAGTTTTTTGGAAGCTTGGCAACCCCTTTCAATGAAAGTGATTCTCGTCAGTCTCTGCTTGGGGCTACTTCAATAGGACACAATCCATAGCGATAGAACTTGGAACTACATTATTTTGCCAAGTTTCAAAGAGCTAGCATAAACCGTGTTTGATTTAGAGTTCCAACTACATTTATCCATATAGAAGAAAACAGAGTGAAACATAAACATTAAAACGGTTACTGCAAAGGAATCGTTTAACCTAAAAGAACGAAATTCGGTGAGCCAAGTGGGATTGGTGTACTGATCATTAAATGGAAGTATCATCAAGATTGGTGAAAAAATGTTTGCTGAGATTCCAGGAGACTAGTTTTTTGGAAGCTTGGCAACCCCTTTCAATGAAAGTGATTCTCGTCAGTCTCTGCTTGGGGCTCCTTCAATAGGACACAAACCATAGCGATAGAACTTGGAACTACATTATTTTGCCAAGTTTCAAAGAGCTAGCACAAACCGTGTTTGATTTAGAGTTCCAACTACATGTATCCATATAGGAGAAAACAGAGTGAAACCTAAACATGAAAACGGTTACTGCAAAGGAAGGGTTTGACTTGGAAGAACGAAATTTGGTGAGCCAAGTGGGATTGGTGTACTGATCATTAAATGGAAGTATCATCAAGATTGGGTGAAAAAATGTTTGCTGAGATTTCAGGAAACTCGTAGTTTTTTGGAAGCTTGGCAACCCCTTTCAATGAAAGTGATTCTCGTCAGTCTCTGCTTGGGGCTACTTCAATAGGACACAAACCATAGCGATAAATCTTGGAACTACATTACTGTGCCACGTTTCAAAGAGCTAGCACAAACCGTGTTTGATTTAGAGTTCCAACTACATGTATCCATATAGGAGAAAACAGAGTGAAACCTAAACATGAAAACGGTTACTGCAAAGGAACGGTTTAAACTAGAAGAATGAAATTTGGTGAGCCAAGTGGGATTGGTGTACTGATCATTAAATGGAAGTATCATCAAGATTGGGTGAAAAAATGTTTGCTGAGATTTCAGGAAACTCGTAGTTTTTTGGACGCTTGGCAACCTCTTTCAATGAAAGTGATTCTCGCCAGTCTCTGCTTGGGGCTACTTCAATAGGACACAAACCATAGCGATAGAACTTGGAACTACATTATTTTGCCAAGTTTCAAAGAGCTAGCACAAACCGTGTTTGATTTAGAGTTCCAACTACATGTATCCATATAGGAGAAAACAGAGTGAAACCTAAACATGAAAACGGTTACTGCAAAGGAAGGGTTTGACTTGGAAGAACGAAACTTGGTGAGCCAAGTGGGATTGGTGTACTGATCATTAAATGGAAGTATCATCAAGATTGGGTGAAAAAATGTTTGCTGAGATTTCAGGAAACTCGTAGTTTTTTGGAAGCTTGGCAACCCCTTTCAATGAAAGTGATTCTCGTCAGTCTCTGCTTGGGGCTACTTCAATAGGACACAAACCATAGCGATAAAACTTGGAACTACATTACTGTGCCACGTTTCAAAGAGCTAGCACAAACCGTGTTTGATTTAGAGTTCCAACTACATGTATCCATATAGGAGAAAACAGAGTGAAACCTAAACCTGAAAACGGTTACTGCAAAGGAACGGTTTAACCTAGAAGAACGAAATTTGGTGAGCCAAGTGGGATTGGTGTACTGATCATTAAATGGAAGTATCATCAAGATTGGGTGAAAAAATGTTTGCTGAGATTTCAGGAAACTCGTAGTTTTTTGGAAGCTTGGCAACCCCTTTCAATGACAGTGATTCTCGTCAGTCTCTGCTTGGGGCTACTTCAATAGGACACAAACCATAGCGATAGAACTGCGAACTACATTATTGTGCCAAGTTTCAAAGAGCTAGCACAAACTGTGTTTGATTTAGAGTTCTAACTACATGTATCCATATAGGAGAATACAGAGTGAAACCTAAACATGAAAACGGTTACTGCAAAGGAACGGTTTAAACTAGAAGAATGAAATTTGGTGAGCCAAGTGGGATTGGTGTACTGATCATTAAATGTAAGTATCATCAAGATTGGGTGAAAAAATGTTTGCTGAGATTTCAGGAAACTCGTAGTTTTTTGGAAGCTTGGGAACCCCTTTCAATGAAAGTGATTCTCGCCAGTCTCTGCTTGGGGCTACTTCAATAGGACACAAACCATAGCGATAGAACTTGGAACTACATTATTTTGCCAAGTTTCAAAGAGCTACCACAAACCGTGTTTGATTTAGAGTTCCAACTACATGTATCCATATAGGAGAAAACAGAGTGAAACCTAAACGTGAAAACGGTTACTGCAAAGGAACGGTTTAACCTAGAAGAACGAAATGTGGTGATCCAAGTGGGATTGGTGTACTGATCATTAAATGGAAGTATCATCAAGATTGGGTGAAAAAATATTTGCTGAGATTTCAGGAAACTCGTAGTTTTTTGGAAGCTTGGCAACCCCTTTCAATGAAAGTGATTCTCGTCAGTCTCTGCTTGGGGCTACTTCAATAGGACGCAAACCATAGCGATAGAACTTGGAACTACATTATTTTTCCAAGTTTCAAAGAGCTAGCATAAACAGTGTTTGATTTAGAGTTCCAACTACATGTATCCATATAGGAGAAAACAGAGTGAAATCTAAACATGAAAGCGGTTACTGCAAAGGAACGGTTTTAACCTAGAACAACGAAATTTGGTGATCCAAGTGGGATTGGTGTACTGATCATTAAATGGAAGTATCATCAAGATTGGGTGAAAAAATGTTTGCTGAGATTTCAGGAAACTCGTAGTTTTTTCTAAGCTTGGCAACCCCTTTCAATGAAAGTGATTCTCGTCAGTCTCTGCTTGGGGCTCCTTCAATAGGACACAAACCATAGCGATAACACTTGGAACTACATTATTTTGCCAAGTTTCAAAGAGCTAGCACAAACCGTGTTTGATTTAGAGTTCCAACTACATGTATCCATATAGGAGAAAACAGAGTGAAACCTAAACATGAAAACGGTTACTGCAAAGGAACGGTTTAACCTAGAAGAACGAAATTTGGTGAGCCAAGTGGGATTGGTGGACTGATCATTAAATGGAAGTATCATCAAAATTGGGTGAAAAAATGTTTGCTGAGATTTCAGGAAACTCGTAGTTTTTTGGAAGCTTGGCAACCCCTTTCAATGAAAGTGATTCTCGTCAGTCTCTGCTTGGGGCTACTTCAATAGGACGCAAACCATAGCGATAGAACTTGGAACTACATTATTTTTCCAAGTTTCAAAGAGCTAGCATGAACAGTGTTTCATTTAGAGTTCCAACTACATGTATCCATATAGGAGAAAACAGAGTGAAACCTAAACATGAAAACGGTTACTGCAAAGGAACGGTTTAACCTAGAACAACGAAATTTGGTGATCCAAGTGGGATTGGTGTACTGATCATTAAATGGAAGTATCATCAAGATTGGGTGAAAAAATGTTTGCTGAGATTTCAGGAAACTCGTAGTTTTTTCTAAGCTTGGCAACCCCTTTCAATGAAAGTGATTCTCGTCAGTCTCTGCTTGGGGCTACTTCAATAGGACACAATCCATAGCGATAGAACTTGGAACTACATTATTTTGCCAAGTTTCAAAGAGCTAGCATAAACCGTGTTTGATTTAGAGTTCCAACTACATATATCCATATAGGAGAAAACACAGTGAAACCTAAACATTAAAACGGTTACTGCAAAGGAATGGTTTAACCTAAAAGAACGAAATTCGCTGAGCCAAGTGGGATTGGTGTACTGATCATTAAATGGAAGTATCATCAAGATTGGTGAAAAAATGTTTGCTGAGATTCCAGGAGACTAGTTTTTTGGAAGCTTGGCAACCCCTTTCAATGAAAGTGATTCTCGTCAGTCTCTGCTTGGGGCTCCTTCAATAGGACACAAACCATAGCGATAACACTTGGAACTACATTATTCTGCCAAGTTTCAAAGAGCTAGCACAAACCGTGTTTGATTTAGAGTTCCAACTACATGTATCCATATAGAAGAAAACAGAGTGAAACCTAAACATGAAAACGGTTACTGCAAAGGAACGGTTTAACCTAGAAGAACGAAATTTGGTGATCCAAGTGGGATTGGTGGACTGATCATTAAATGGAAGTATCATCAAGATTGGTGAAAAAATGTTTGCTGAGATTCCAGGAGACTAGTTTTTTGGAAGCTTGGCAACCCCTTTCAATGAAAGTGATTCTCGTCAGTCTCTGCTTGGGGCTCCTTCAATAGGACACAAACCATAGCGATAACACTTGGAACTACATTATTCTGCCAAGTTTCAAAGAGCTAGCACAAACCGTGTTTGATTTAGAGTTCCAACTACATGTATCCATATAGGAGAAAACAGAGTGAAACCTAAACATGAAAACGGTTACTGCAAAGGAACGGTTTAACCTAGAAGAAAGAAATTTGCTGAGCCAAGTGGGATTGGTGTGCTGATCATTAAATGGAAGTATCATCAAGATTGGGTGAAAAAATGTTTGCTGAGGTTTCAGGAAACTCGTTTTTTGGAAGCTTGGCAAACCCTTTCAATGAAAGTGATTCTCGCCAGTCTCTGCCTGGGGCTACTTCAATAGGACACAAACCATAGCGATAGAACTCGGAACTACATTATTGTGCCAAGTTTCAAAGAGCTACCACAAACCGTGTTTGATTTGGAGTTCCAACTACATGTATCCATATAGGAGAAAACAGAGTGAAACCTAAACATGAAAACGGTTACTGCAAAGGAACGGTTTGACCTAGAAGAACGAAATTTGGTGAGCCAAGTGGGATTGGTGTACTGATCATTAAATGGAAGTATCATCAAGATTGGGTGAAAAAATGTTTCCTGAGATTTCAGGAAACTCGTAGTTTTTTGGAAGCTTGGCAACCCCTTTCAATGAAAGTGATTCTCGTCAGTCTCTGCTTGGGGCTACTTCAATAGGACACAAACCATAGCGATAGAACTGCGAACTACATTATTGTGCCAAGTTTCAAAGAGCTAGCACAAACTGTGTTTGATTTAGAGTTCTAACTACATGTATCCATATAGGAGAATACAGAGTGAAACCTAAACATGAAAACGGTTACTGCAAAGGAACGGTTTAAACTAGAAGAATGAAATTTGGTGAGCCAAGTGGGATTGGTGTACTGATCATTAAATGGAAGTATCATCAAGATTGGGTGAAAAAATGTTTGCTGAGATTTCAGGAAACTCGTAGTTTTTTGGAAGCTTGGCAACCCCTTTCAATGAAAGTGATTCTCGTCAGTCTCTGCTTGGGGCTCCTTCAATAGGACACAAACCATAGCGATAACACTTGGAACTACTTTATTGTGCCAAGTTTCAAAGAGCTAGCACAAACCGTGTTTGATTTAGAGTTCCAACTACATGTATCCATATAGGAGAAAACAGAGTGAAACCTAAACATGAAAACGGTTACTGCAAAGGAACGGTTTAACCTAGAAGAACGAAATTTGGTGAGCCAAGTGGGATTGGTGGACTGATCATTAAATGGAAGTATCATCAAAATTGGGTGAAAAAATGTTTGCTGAGATTTCAGGAAACTCGTAGTTTTTGGAAGCTTGGCAACCCCTTTCAATGAAAGTGATTCTCGTCAGTCTCTGCTTGGGGCTACTTCAATAGGACGCAAACCATAGCGATAGAACTTGGAACTACATTATTTTTCCAAGTTTCAAAGAGCTAGCATGAACAGTGTTTCATTTAGAGTTCCAACTACATGTATCCATATAGGAGAAAACAGAGTGAAACCTAAACATGAAAACGGTTACTGCAAAGGAACGGTTTAACCTAGAACAACGAAATTTGGTGATCCAAGTGGGATTGGTGTACTGATCATTAAATGGAAGTATCATCAAGATTGGGTGAAAAAATGTTTGCTGAGATTTCAGGAAACTCGTAGTTTTTTCTAAGCTTGGCAACCCCTTTCAATGAAAGTGATTCTCGTCAGTCTCTGCTTGGGGCTACTTCAATAGGACACAATCCATAGCGATAGAACTTGGAACTACATTATTTTGCCAAGTTTCAAAGAGCTAGCATAAACCGTGTTTGATTTAGAGTTCCAACTACATATATCCATATAGGAGAAAACACAGTGAAACCTAAACATTAAAACGGTTACTGCAAAGGAATGGTTTAACCTAAAAGAACGAAATTCGGTGAGCCAAGTGGGATTGGTGTACTGATCATTAAATGGAAGTATCATCAAGATTGGTGAAAAAATGTTTGCTGAGATTCCAGGAGACTAGTTTTTTGGAAGCTTGGCAACCCCTTTCAATGAAAGTGATTCTCGTCAGTCTCTGCTTGGGGCTCCTTCAATAGGACACAAACCATAGCGATAACACTTGGAACTACATTATTCTGCCAAGTTTCAAAGAGCTAGCACAAACCGTGTTTGATTTAGAGTTCCAACTACATGTATCCATATAGAAGAAAACAGAGTGAAACCTAAACATGAAAACGGTTACTGCAAAGGAACGGTTTAACCTAGAAGAACGAAATTTGGTGATCCAAGTGGGATTGGTGGACTGATCATTAAATGGAAGTATCATCAAGATTGGTGAAAAAATGTTTGCTGAGATTCCAGGAGACTAGTTTTTTGGAAGCTTGGCAACCCCTTTCAATGAAAGTGATTCTCGTCAGTCTCTGCTTGGGGCTCCTTCAATAGGACACAAACCATAGCGATAGAACTTGGAACTACATTATTCTGCCAAGTTTCAAAGAGCTAGCACAAACCGTGTTTGATTTAGAGTTCCAACTACATGTATCCATATAGGAGAAAACAGAGTGAAACCTAAACATGAAAACGGTTACTGCAAAGGAACGGTTTAACCTAGAAGAAAGAAATTTGCTGAGCCAAGTGGGATTGGTGTGCTGATCATTAAATGGAAGTATCATCAAGATTGGGTGAAAAAATGTTTGCTGAGGTTTCAGGAAACTCGTTTTTTGGAAGCTTGGCAAACCCTTTCAATGAAAGTGATTCTCGCCAGTCTCTGCCTGGGGCTACTTCAATAGGACACAAACCATAGCGATAGAACTTGGAACTACATTATTGTGCCAAGTTTCAAAGAGCTACCACAAACCGTGTTTGATTTGGAGTTCCAACTACATGTATCCATATAGGAGAAAACAGAGTGAAACCTAAACATGAAAACGGTTACTGCAAAGGAACGGTTTGACCTAGAAGAACGAAATTTGGTGAGCCAAGTGGGATTGGTGTACTGATCATTAAATGGAAGTATCATCAAGATTGGGTGAAAAAATGTTTCCTGAGATTTCAGGAAACTCGTAGTTTTTTGGAAGCTTGGCAACCCCTTTCAATGAAAGTGATTCTCGTCAGTCTCTGCTTGGGGCTACTTCAATAGGACACAAACCATAGCGATAGAACTGCGAACTACATTATTGTGCCAAGTTTCAAAGAGCCTATGCACAAACTGTGTTTGATTTAGAGTTCTAACTACATGTATCCATATAGGAGAATACAGAGTGAAACCTAAACATGAAAACGGTTACTGCAAAGGAACGGTTTAAACTAGAAGAATGAAATTTGGTGAGCCAAGTGGGATTGGTGTACTGATCATTAAATGGAAGTATCATCAAGATTGGGTGAAAAAATGTTTGCTGAGATTTCAGGAAACTCGTAGTTTTTTGGAAGCTTGGCAACCCTTTCAATGAAAGTGATTCTCGTCAGTCTCTGCTTGGGGCTCCTTCAATAGGACACAAACCATAGCGATAACACTTGGAACTACTTTATTGTGCCAAGTTTCAAAGAGCTAGCACAAACCGTGTTTGATTTAGAGTTCCAACTACATGTATCCATATAGGAGAAAACAGAGTGAAACCTAAACATGAAAACGGTTACTGCAAAGGAACGGTTTAACCTAGAAGAACGAAATTTGGTGAGCAAGTGGGATTGGTGGACTGATCATTAAATGGAAGTATCATCAAAATTGGGTGAAAAAATGTTTGCTGAGATTTCAGGAAACTCGTAGTTTTTTGGAAGCTTGGCAACCCCTTTCAATGAAAGTGATTCTCGTCAGTCTCTGCTTGGGGCTACTTCAATAGGACACAATCCATAGCGATAGAACTTGGAACTACATTATTTTGCCAAGTTTCAAAGAGCTAGCATAAACCGTGTTTGATTTAGAGTTCCAACTACATATATCCACATAGGAGAAAACAGAGTGAAACTAAACATTAAAACGGTTACTGCAAAGGAATGGTTTAACCTAAAAGAACGAAATTCGGTGAGCCAAGTGGGATGGTGTACTGATCATTTAAATGGAAGTATCATCAAGATTGGTGAAAAAATGTTTGCTGAGATTCCAGGAGACTAGTTTTTTGGAAGCTTGGCAACCCCTTTCAATGAAAGTGATTCTCGTCAGTCTCTGCTTGGGGCTCCTTCAATAGGACACAAACCATAGCGATAACACTTGGAACTACATTATTCTGCCAAGTTTCAAAGAGCTAGCACAAACCGTGTTTGATTTAGAGTTCCAACTACATGTATCCATATAGGAGAAAACAGAGTGAAACCTAAACATGAAAACGGTTACTGCAAAGGAACGGTTTAACCTAGAAGAACGAAATTTGGTGATCCAAGTGGGATTGGTGGACTGATCATTAAATGGAAGTATCATCAAGATTGGGTGAAAAAATGTTTGCCTGAGATTTCAGGAAACTCGTAGTTTTTGGAAGCTTGGCAACCCCTTTCAATGAAAGTGATTCTCGTCACTCTCTGCTTGGGGCTACTTCAATAGGACGCAAACCATAGCGATAGAACTTGGAACTACATTATTTTTCCAAGTTTCAAAGAGCTAGCATGAACAGTGTTTGATTTAGAGTTCCAACTACATGTATCCATATAGGAGAAAACAGAGTGAAACCTAAACATGAAAGCGGTTATTGCAAAGGAACGGTTTAACCTAGAACAACGAAATTTGGTGATCTAAGTGGGATTGGTGTACTGATCATTAAATGGAAGTATCATCAAGATTGGGTGAAAAATGTTTGCTGAGATTTCAGGAAACTCGTAGTTTTTTCTAAGCTTGGCAACCCTTTCAATGAAAGTGATTCTCGTCAGTCTCTGCCTTGGGCTACTTCAATAGGACACAATCCATAGCGATAGAACTTGGAACTACATTATTTGCCAAGTTTCAAAGAGCTAGCATAAACCGTGTTTGATTTAGAGTTCCAACTACATTTATCCATATAGGAGAAAAAGAGTGAAACCTAAACATTAAAACGGTTACTGCAAAGGAATGGTTTAACCTAAAAGAACGAAATTCGGTGAGCCAAGTGGGATTGGTGTACTGATCATTAAATGGAAGTATCATCAAGATTGGTGAAAAATGTTTGCTGAGATTCCAGGAGACTAGTTTTTTGGAAGCTTGGCAACCCCTTTCAATGAAAGTGATTCTCGTCAGTCTCTGCTTGGGGCTCCTTCAATAGGACACAAACCATAGCGATAGAACTTGGAACTACATTATTCTGCCAAGTTTCAAAGAGCTAGCACAAACGTTGTTTGATTTAGAGTTCCAACTACATGTATCCATATAGGAGAAAACAGAGTGAAACCTAAACATGAAAACGGTTACTGCAAAGGAACGGTTTAACCTAGAAGAAAGAAATTTGCTGAGCCAAGTGGGATTGGTGTGCTGATCATTAAATGGAAGTATCATCAAGATTGGGTGAAAAAATGTTTGCTGAGGTTTCAGGAAACTCGTTTTTTGGAAGCTTGGCAAACCCTTTCAATGAAAGTGATTCTCGCCAGTCTCTGCCTGGGGCTACTTCAATAGGACACAAACCATAGCGATAGAACTTGGAACTACATTATTGTGCCAAGTTTCAAAGAGCTACCACAAACCGTGTTTGATTTGGAGTTCCAACTACATGTATCCATATAGGAGAAAACAGAGTGAAACCTAAACATGAAAACGGTTACTGCAAAGGAACGGTTTGACCTAGAAGAACGAAATTTGGTGAGCCAAGTGGGATTGGTGTACTGATCATTAAATGGAAGTATCATCAAGATTGGGTGAAAAAATGTTTCCTGAGATTTCAGGAAACTCGTAGTTTTTTGGAAGCTTGGCAACCCCTTTCAATGAAAGTGATTCTCGTCAGTCTCTGCTTGGGGCTACTTCAATAGGACACAAACCATAGCGATAGAACTGCGAACTACATTATTGTGCCAAGTTTCAAAGAGCTAGCACAAACTGTGTTTGATTTAGAGTTCTAACTACATGTATCCATATAGGAGAATACAGAGTGAAACCTAAACATGAAAACGGTTACTGCAAAGGAACGGTTTAAACTAGAAGAATGAAATTTGGTGAGCCAAGTGGGATTGGTGTACTGATCATTAAATGGAAGTATCATCAAGATTGGGTGAAAAAATGTTGCTGAGATTTCAGGAAACTCGTAGTTTTTGGAAGCTTGGCAACCCTTTCAATGAAAGTGATTCTCGTCAGTCTCTGCTTGGGGCTCCTTCAATAGGACACAAACCATAGCGATAACACTTGGAACTACTTTATTGTGCCAAGTTTCAAAGAGCTAGCACAAACCGTGTTTGATTTAGAGTTCCAACTACATGTATCCATATAGGAGAAAACAGAGTGAAACCTAAACATGAAAACGGTTACTGCAAAGGAACGGTTAAACCTAGAAGAACGAAATTTGGTGAGCCAAGTGGGATTGGTGGACTGATCATTAAATGGAAGTATCATCAAGATTGGGTGAAAAAATGTTTGCTGAGATTTCAGGAAACTCGTAGTTTTTTCTAAGCTTGGCAACCCCTTTCAATGAAAGTGATTCTCGTCAGTCTCTGCTTGGGGCTACTTCAATAGGACACAATCCATAGCGATAGAACTTGGAACTACATTATTTTGCCAAGTTTCAAAGAGCTAGCATAAACCGTGTTTGATTTAGAGTTCCAACTACATTTATCCATATAGGAGAAAAAAGAGTGAAACCTAAACATTAAAACGGTTACTGCAAAGGAATGGTTTAACCTAAAAGAACGAAATTCGGTGAGCCAAGTGGGATTGGTGTACTGATCATTAAATGGAAGTATCATCAAGATTGGTGAAAAAATGTTTGCTGAGATTCCAGGAGACTAGTTTTTTGGAAGCTTGGCAACCCCTTTCAATGAAAGTGATTCTCGTCAGTCTCTGCTTGGGGCTCCTTCAATAGGACACAAACCATAGCGATAGAACTTGGAACTACATTATTCTGCCAAGTTTCAAAGAGCTAGCACAAACCGTGTTTGATTTAGAGTTCCAACTACATGTATCCATATAGGAGAAAACAGAGTGAAACCTAAACATGAAAACGGTTACTGCAAAGGAACGGTTAACCTAGAAGAAAGAAATTTGCTGAGCCAAGTGGGATTGGTGTGCTGATCATTAAATGGAAGTATCATCAAGATTGGGTGAAAAAATGTTTGCTGAGGTTTCAGGAAACTCGTTTTTTGGAAGCTTGGCAAACCCTTTCAATGAAAGTGATTCTCGCCAGTCTCTGCCTGGGGCTACTTCAATAGGACACAAACCATAGCGATAGAACTTGGAACTACATTATTGTGCCAAGTTTCAAAGAGCTACCACAAACCGTGTTTGATTTGGAGTTCCAACTACATGTATCCATATAGGAGAAAACAGAGTGAAACCTAAACATGAAAACGGTTACTGCAAAGGAACGGTTTGACCTAGAAGAACGAAATTTGGTGAGCCAAGTGGGATTGGTGTACTGATCATTAAATGGAAGTATCATCAAGATTGGGTGAAAAAATGTTTCCTGAGATTTCAGGAAACTCGTAGTTTTTTGGAAGCTTGGCAACCCCTTTCAATGAAAGTGACTCTCGTCAGTCTCTGCTTGGGGCTACTTCAATAGGACACAAACCATAGCGATAGAACTGCGAACTACAATATTGTGCCAAGTTTCAAAGAGCTAGCACAAACTGTGTTTGATTTAGAGTTCTAACTACATGTATCCATATAGGAGAATACAGAGTGAAACCTAAACATGAAAACGGTTACTGCAAAGGAACGGTTTAAACTAGAAGAATGAAATTTGGTGAGCCAAGTGGGATTGGTGGACTGATCATTAAATGGAAGTATCATCAAGATTGGGTGAAAAAATGTTTGCTGAGATTTCAGGAAACTCGTAGTTTTTTGGAAGCTTGGCAACCCCTTTCAATGAAAGTGATTCTCGTCAGTCTCTGCTTGGGGCTCCTTCAATAGGACACAAACCATAGCGATAACACTTGGAACTACTTTATTGTGCCAAGTTTCAAAGAGCTAGCACAAACCGTGTTTGATTTAGAGTTCCAACTACATGTATCCATATAGGAGAAAACAGAGTGAAACCTAAACATGAAAACGGTTACTGCAAAGGAACGGTTTAACCTAGAAGAACGAAATTTGGTGAGCCAAGTGGGATTGGTGGACTGATCATTAAATGGAAGTATCATCAAAATTGGGTGAAAAAATGTTTGCTGAGATTTCAGGAAACTCGTAGTTTTTTGGAAGCTTGGCAACCCCTTTCAATGAAAGTGATTCTCGTCAGTCTCTGCTTGGGGCTACTTCAATAGGACACAATCCATAGCGATAGAACTTGGAACTACATTATTTTGCCAAGTTTCAAAGAGCTAGCATAAACCGTGTTTGATTTAGAGTTCCAACTACATATATCCACATAGGAGAAAACAGAGTGAAACCTAAACATTAAAACGGTTACTGCAAAAGGAATGGTTTAACCTAAAAGAACGAAATTCGGTGAGCCAAGTGGGATTGGTGTACTGATCATTAAATGGAAGTATCATCAAGATTGGTGAAAAAATGTTGCTGAGATTCCAGGAGACTAGTTTTTTGGAAGCTTGGCAACCCCTTTCAATGAAAGTGATTCTCGTCAGTCTCTGCTTGGGGCTCCTTCAATAGGACACAAACCATAGCGATAACACTTGGAACTACATTATTCTGCCAAGTTTCAAAGAGCTAGCACAACCGTGTTTGATTTAGAGTTCCAACTACATGTATCCATATAGGAGAAAACAGAGTGAAACCTAAACATGAAAACGGTTACTGCAAAGGAACGGTTTAACCTAGAAGAACGAAATTTGGTGATCCAAGTGGGATTGGTGGACTGATCATTAAATGGAAGTATCATCAAGATTGGGTGAAAAAATGTTTGCTGAGATTTCAGGAAACTCGTAGTTTTTTGGAAGCTTGGCAAACCCTTTCAATGAAAGTGATTCTCGTCACTCTCTGCTTGGGGCTACTTCAATAGGACGCAAACCATAGCGATAGAACTTGGAACTACATTATTTTTCCAAGTTTCAAAGAGCTAGCATGAACAGTGTTTGATTTAGAGTTCCAACTACATGTATCCATATAGGAGAAAACAGAGTGAAACCTAAACATGAAAGCGGTTATTGCAAAGGAACGGTTTAACCTAGAACAACGAAATTTGGTGATCCAAGTGGGATTGGTGTACTGATCATTAAATGGAAGTATCATCAAGATTGGGTGAAAAAAATGTTTGCTGAGATTTCAGGAAACTCGTAGTTTTTTCTAAGCTTGGCAACCCCTTTCAATGAAAGTGATTCTCGTCAGTCTCTGCTTGGGGCTACTTCAATAGGACACAATCCATAGCGATAGAACTTGGAACTACATTATTTTGCCAAGTTTCAAAGAGCTAGCATAAACCGTGTTTGATTTAGCGTTCCAACTACATTTATCCATATAGGAGAAAAAAGAGTGAAACCTAAACATTAAAACGGTTACTGCAAAGGAATGTTTAACCTAAAAGAACGAAATTCGGTGAGCCAAGTGGGATTGGTGTACTGATCATTAAATGGAAGTATCATCAAGATTGGTGAAAAAATGTTTGCTGAGATTCCAGGAGACTAGTTTTTTGGAAGCTTGGCAACCCCTTTCAATGAAAGTGATTCTCGTCAGTCTCTGCTTGGGGCTCCTTCAATAGGACACAAACCATAGCGATAGAACTTGGAACTACATTATTCTGCAAGTTTCAAAGAGCTAGCACAAACCGTGTTTGATTTAGAGTTCCAACTACATGTATCCATATAGGAGAAAACAGAGTGAAACCTAAACATGAAAACGGTTACTGCAAAGGAAATGGTTTAACCTAGAAGAAAGAAATTTGCTGAGCCAAGTGGGATTGGTGTGCTGATCATTAAATGGAAGTATCATCAAGATTGGGTGAAAAAATGTTTGCTGAGGTTTCAGGAAACTCGTTTTTTGGAAGCTTGGCAAACCCTTTCAATGAAAGTGATTCTCGCCAGTCTCTGCCTGGGGCTACTTCAATAGGACACAAACCATAGCGATAGAACTTGGAACTACATTATTGTGCCAAGTTTCAAAGAGCTAGCACAAACCGTGTTTGATTTGGAGTTCCAACTACATGTATCCATATAGGAGAAAACAGAGTGAAACCTAAACATGAAAACGGTTACTGCAAAGGAACGGTTTGACCTAGAAGAACGAAATTTGGTGAGCCAAGTGGGATTGGTGTACTGATCATTAAATGGAAGTATCATCAAGATTGGGTGAAAAAATGTTTGCTGAGATTTCAGGAAACTCGTAGTTTTTTCTAAGCTTGGCAACCCCTTTCAATGAAAGTGATTCTCGTCAGTCTCTGCTTGGGGCTACTTCAATAGGACACAATCAATAGCGATAGAACTTGGAACTACATTATTTTGCCAAGTTTCAAAGAGCTAGCATAACCGTGTTTGATTTAGAGTTCCAACTACATTTATCCATATAGGAGAAAACAGAGTGAAACCTAAACATTAAAACGGTTACTGCAAAGGAATGGTTTAACCTAAAAGAACGAAATTCGGTGAGCCAAGTGGGATTGGTGTACTGATCATTAAATGGAAGTATCATCAAGATTGGTGAAAAAATGTTTGCTGAGATTCCAGGAGACTAGTTTTTGGAAGCTTGGCAACCCCTTTCAATGAAAGTGATTCTCGTCAGTCTCTGTTGGGGCTCCTTCAATAGGACACAAACCATAGCGATAGAACTTGGAACTACATTATTGTGCCAAGTTTCAAAGAGCTAGCACAAACCATGTTTGATTTAGAGTTCCAACTACATGTATCCATATAGGAGAAAACAGACTGAAACCTAAATATGAAAAAGGTTACTGCAAAGAAACGGTTTAACCTAGAAGAACGAAATTTGGTGAGCCAAGTGGGATTGGTGTGCTGATCATTAAATGGAAGTATCATCAAGATTGGGTGAAAAAAATGTTTGCTGAGATTTCAGGAAACTCGTAGTTTTTTGGGAAGCTTGGCAACCCCTTTCAATGAAAGTGATTCTCGTCACTCTCTTCTTGGGGCTAATTCAATAGGATACAAACCATAGCGATAGAACTTGGAACTACATTATTTTGCCAAGTTTCAAAGAGCTAGCACAAACCGTGTTTGATTTAGATTTCCAACTACATGTATCCATATAGGAGAAAACAGAGTGAAACCTAAACATGAAAACGGTTACTGCAAAGGAACGGTTTGACTTGGAAGAACGAAATTTGGTGAGCCAAGTGGGATTGGTGGACTGATCATTAAATGGAAGTATCATCAAGATTGGGTGAAAAAATGTTTGCTGAGATTTCAGGAAACTCGTAGTTTTTTGGACGCTTGGCAACCCCTTTCAATGAAAGTGATTCTCGTCAGTCTCTGCTTGGGGCTACTTCAATAGGACACAAACCATAGCGATAGAACTTGGAACTACATTATTGTGCCACTTTTCAAAGAGCTAGCACAAACCGTGTTTGATTTAGAGTTCCAACTACATGTATCCATATAGGAGAAAACAGAGTGAAACCTAAACCTCAAAACGGTTTCTGCAAAGGAACGGTTTAACCTAGAAGAACGAAATTTGGTGAGCCAAGTGCGATTGGTGTACTGATCATTAAATGGAAGTATCATCAAGATTGGGTCAAAAAATGTTTGCTGAGATTTCAGGAAACTCGTAGTTTTTTGGAAGCTTGGCAACCCCTTTCAATGAAAGTGATTCTCGTCAGTCTCTGCTTGGGGCTACTTCAATAGGACACAAACCATAGCGATAAAACTTGGAACTACATTATTGTGCAAGTTTTCAAAGAGCTAGCACAAACCGTGTTTGATTTAGAGTTCCAACTACATGTATCCATATAGGAGAAAACAGAGTGAAACCTAAACATGAAAACGGTTACTGCAAAGGAAGGGTTTGACCTAGAAGAACGAAATTTGGTGAGCCAAGTGGGATTGGTGTACTGATCATTAAATGGAAGTATCATCAAGATTGGGTGAAAAAATGTTTGCTGAGATTTCAGGAAACTCGTAGTTTTTTGGAAGCTTGGCAACCCCTTTCAATGAAAGTGATTCTCGCCAGTCTCTGCTTGGGGCTACTTCAATAGGACACAAACCATAGCGATAGAACTTGGAACTACATTATTGTGCCAAGTTTCAAAGAGCTAGCACAAACCGTGTTTGATTTAGAGTTCCAACTACATGTATCCATATAGGAGAAAACAGAGTGAAACCTAAACCTGAAAACGGTTACTGCAAAGGAACGGTTTAACCTAGAAGAACGAAATTTGGTGAGCCAAGTGGGATTGGTGTACTGATCATTAAATGGAAGTATCATCAAGATTGGGTGTAAAAATATTTGCTGAGATTTCAGGAAACTCGTAGTTTTTTGGAAGCTTGGCAACCCCTTTCAATGAAAGTGATTCTCGTCAGTCTCTGCTTGGGGCTACTTTAATAGGACGCAAACCATAGCGATAGAACTTGGAACTACATTATTTTTCCAAGTTTCAAAGAGCTAGCATAAACAGTGTTTGATTTAGAGTTCCAACTACATGTATCCATATAGGAGAAAACAGAGTGAAACCTAAACATGAAAGCGGTTACTGCAAAGGAACGGTTTAACCTAGAACAACGAAATTTGGTGATCCAAGTGGGATTGGTGTACTGATCATTAAATGGAAGTATCATCAAGATTGGGTGAAAAAATGTTTGCTGAGATTTCAGGAAACTCGTAGTTTTTTCTAAGCTTGGCAACCCCTTTCAATGAAAGTGATTCTCGTCAGTCTCTGCTTGGGGCTACTTCAATAGGACACAATCCATAGCGATAGAACTTGGAACTACATTATTTTGCCAAGTTTCAAAGAGCTAGCATAAACCGTGTTTGATTTAGAGTTCCAACTACATTTATCCATATAGGAGAAAACAGAGTGAAACCTAAACATGAAAACGGTTACTGCAAAGGAATGGTTTAACCTAAAAGAACGAAATTCGGTGAGCCAAGTGGGATTGGTGTACTGATCATTAAATGGAAGTATCATCAAGATTGGTGAAAAAATGTTTGCTGAGATTCCAGGAGACTAGTTTTTTGGAATCTTGGCAACCCCTTTCAATGAAAGTGATTCTCGTCAGTCTCTGCTTGGGGCTCCTTCAATAGGACACAAACCATAGCGATAGAACTTGGAACTACATTATTCTGCCAAGTTTCAAAGAGCTAGCACAAACCGTGTTTGATTTAGAGTTCCAACTACATGTATCCATATAGGAGAAAACAGAGTGAAACCTAAACATGAAAACGGTTACTGCAAAGGAAGGGTTTGACCTAGAAGAACGAAATTTGGTGAGCCAAGTGGGATTGGTGTACTGATCATTAAATGGAAGTATCATCAAGATTGGGTGAAAAAATGTTTGCTGAGATTTCAGGAAACTCGTAGTTTTTTGGAAGCTTGGCAACCCCTTTCAATGAAAGTGATTCTCGTCAGTCTCTGCTTGGGGCTACTTCAATAGGACACAAACCATAGCGATATAACTGCGAACTACATTATTGTGCCAAGTTTCAAAGAGCTAGCACAAACTGTGTTTGATTTACAGTTCTAACTACATGTATCCATATAGGAGAAAACAGAGTGAAACCTAAACATGAAAACGGTTACTGCAAAGGAACGGTTTAAACTAGAAGAACGAAATTTGGTGAGCCAAGTGGGATTGGTGTACTGATCATTAAATGGAAGTATCATCAAGATTGGGTGAAAAAATGTTTGCTGAGATTTCAGGAAACTCGTAGTTTTTTGGAAGCTTGGCAACCCCTTTCAATGAAAGTGATTCTCGTCAGTCTCTGCTTGGGGCTACTTCAATAGGACACAAACCATAGCGATAACACTTGGAACTACTTTATTGTGCCAAGTTTCTAAGAGCTAGCACAAACCGTGTTTGATTTAGAGTTCCAACTACATTTATCTATATTGGAGAAAACAGAGTGAAACCTAAACATCAAAACGGTTACTGCAAAGGAAGGGTTTAACCTAGAAGAATGAAAATTGGAGAGCCAAGTGGGATTGGTGTACTAATCATTAAATGGAAGTATCATCAAGATTGGGTGAAAAAATGTTTGCTGAGATTTCAGGAAACTCGTAGTTTTTTGGAAGCTTGGCAACCCCTTTCAATGAAAGAGATTCTCGTCAGTCTCTGCTTGGGGCTACTTCAATAGGACACAAACCATAGCGATAGAACTTGGAACTACATTATTGTGCCAAGTTTCAAAGAGCTAGCACAAACCGTGTTTGATTTAGCGTTCCAACTACATTTATCCATATAGGAGAAAACAGACTGAAACCTAAATATGAAAAAGGTTACTGCAAAGAAACGGTTTAACCTAGAAGAACGAAATTTGGTGAGCCAAGTGGGATTGGTGTGCTGATCATTAAATGGAAGTATCATCAAGATTGGGTGAAAAAATGTTTGCTGAGATTTCAGGAAACTCGTAGTTTTTTGGAAGCTTGGCAACCCCTTTCAATGAAAGTAATTCTCGTCAGTCTCTGCTTGGGGCTAATTCAATAGGACACAAACCATAGCGATAAAACTTGGAACTACATTATTGTGCCAGTTTTCAAAGAGCTAGCACAAACCGTGTTTGATTTAGAGTTCCAACTACATGTATCCATATAGGAGAAAACAGAGTGAAACCTAAACTTGAAAACGGTTACTGCAAAGGAACGGTTTGACTTGGAAGAACGAAATTTGGTGAGCCAAGTGGGATTGGTGTACTGATCATTAAATGGAAGTATCATCAAGATTGGGTGAAAAAATGTTTGCTGAGATTTCAGGAAACTCGTAGTTTTTTGGAAGCTTGGCAACCCCTTTCAATGAAAGTGATTCTCGTCAGTCTCTGTTTGGGGCTACTTCAATAGGACGCAAACCATAGCGATAACACTTGGAACTACTTTATTGTGCCAAGTTTCAAAGAGCTAGCATAAACAGTGTTTGATTTAGAGTTCCAACTACATGTATCCATATAGGAGAAAACAGAGTGAAACCTAAACATGAAAGCGGTTACTGCAAAGGAACGGTTTAACCTAGAACAACGAAATTTGGTGATCCAAGTGGGATTGGTGTACTGATCATTAAATGGAAGTATCATCAAGATTGGGTGAAAAAATGTTTGCTGAGATTTCAGGAAACTCGTAGTTTTTTGGAAGCTTGGCAACCCCTTTCAATGAAAGTGATTCTCGTCAGTCTCTGCTTGGGGCTACTTCAATAGGACACAAACCATAGCGATAAAACTTGGAACTACATTATTGTGCCAGTTTTCAAAGAGCTAGCACAAACCGTGTTTGATTTAGAGTTCCAACTACATTTATCCATATAGGAGAAAACAGAGTGAAACCTAAACATGAAAACGGTTACTGCAAAGGAAAGGTTTAACCTAAAAGAACGAAATTCGGTGAGCCAAGTGGGATTGGTGGGCTGATCATTAAATGGAAGTATCATCAAGATTGGTGATAAAATGTTTGCAGAGATTCCAGGAGACTAGTTTTTTGGAAGCTTGGCAACCCCTTTCAATGAAAGTGATTCTCGTCAGTCTCTGCTTGGGGCTCCTTCAATAGGACACAAACCATAGCGATAGAACTTGGAACTACATTATTCTGCCAAGTTTCAAAGAGCTAGCACAAACCGTGTTTGATTTAGAGTTCCAACTACATGTATCCATATAGGAGAAAACAGAGTGAAACCTAAACATGAAAACGGTTACTGCAAAGGAAGGGTTTGACCTAGAAGAACGAAATTTGGTGAGCCAAGTGGGATTGGTGTGCTGATCATTAAATGGAAGTATCATCAAGATTGGGTGAAAAAATGTTTGCTGAGGTTTCAGGAAACTCGTAGTTTTTTGGAAGCTTGGCAACCCCTTTCAATGAAAGTGATTCTCGTCAGTCTCTGCTTGGGGCTACTTCAATAGGACACAAACATAGCGATAGAACTGTGAACTACATTATTGTGCCAAGTTTCAAAGAGCTAGCACAAACTGTGTTTGATTTACAGTTCTAACTACATGTATCCATATAGGAGAAAACAGAGTGAAACCTAAACGTGAAAACGGTTACTGCAAAGGAACGGTTTAAACTAGAAGAACGAAATTTGGTGAGCCAAGTGGGATTGGTGTACTGATCATTAAATGGAAGTATCATCAAGATTGGGTGAAAAAATGTTTGCTGAGATTTCAGGAAACTCGTAGTTTTTTGGAAGCTTGGCAACCCCTTTCAATGAAAGAGATTCTCGTCAGTCTCTGCTTGGGGCTACTTCAATAGGACACAAACCATAGCGATAGAACTTGGAACTACATTATTGTGCCAAGTTTCAAAGAGCTAGCACAAACCGTGTTTGATTTAGCGTTCCAACTACATTTATCCATATAGGAGAAAACAGACTGAAACCTAAATATGAAAAAGGTTACTGCAAAGAAACGGTTTAACCTGGAAGAACGAAATTTGGTGAGCCAAGTGGGATTGGTGTGCTGATCATTAAATGGAAGTATCATCAAGATTGGGTGAAAAAATGTTTGCTGAGATTTCAGGAAACTCGTAGTTTTTTGGAAGCTTGGCAACCCCTTTCAATGAAAGTGATTCTCGTCAGTCTCTGCTTGGGGCTAATTCAATAGGACACAAACCAAGGCGATAGAACTTGGAACTACATTATTTTGCCAAGTTTCAAAGAGCTAGCACAAACCGTGTTTGATTTAGAGTTCCAACTACATGTATCCATATAGGAGAAAACAGAGTGAAACCTAAACATGAAAACGGTTACTGCAAAGGAACGGTTTAACCTAGAAGAAAGAAATTTGCTGAGCCAAGTGGGATTGGTGTGCTGATCATTAAATGGAAGTATCATCAAGATTGGGTGAAAAAATGTTTGCTGAGGTTTCAGGAAACTCGTTTTTTGGAAGCTTGGCAAACCCTTTCAATGAAAGTGATTCTCGCCAGTCTCTGCCTGGGGCTACTTCAATAGGACACAAACCATAGCGATAGAACTTGGAACTACATTATTGTGCCAAGTTTCAAAGAGCTAGCACAAACCGTGTTTGATTTGGAGTTCCAACTACATGTATCCATATAGGAGAAAACAGAGTGAAACCTAAACATGAAAACGGTTACTGCAAAGGAACGGTTTGACCTAGAAGAACGAAATTTGGTGAGCCAAGTGGGATTGGTGTACCGATCATTAAATGGAAGTATCATCAAGATTGGGTGAAAAAATGTTTGCTGAGATTTCAGGAAACTCGTAGTTTTTTGGAAGCTTGGCAACCCCTTTCAATGAAAGTGATTCTCGTCAGTCTCTGCTTGGGGCTACTTCAATAGGACGCAAACCATAGCGATAGAACTTGGAACTACATTATTTTTCCAAGTTTCAAAGAGATACCATAAACAGTGTTTGATTTAGAGTTCCAACTACATGTATCCATATAGGAGAAAACAGAGTGAAACCTAAACATGAAAGCGGTTACTGCAAAGGAACGGTTTAACCTAGAACAACGAAAATTGGTGATCCAAGTGGGATTGGTGTACTGATCATTAAATGGAAATATCATCAAGATTGGGTGAAAAAATGTTTGCTGAGATTTCAGGAAACTCGTAGTTTTTTCTAAGCTTGGCAACCCCTTTCAATGAAAGTGATTCTCGTCAGTCTCTGCTTGGGGCTACTTCAATAGGACACAATCCATAGCGATAGAACTTGGAACTACATTATTTTGCCAAGTTTCAAAGAGCTAGCATAAACCGTGTTTGATTTAGAGTTCCAAATACATTTATCCATATAGGAGAAAACAGAGTGAAACCTAAACATGAAAACGGTTACTGCAAAGGAATGGTTTAACCTAAAAGAACGAAATTCGGTGAGCCAAGTGGGATTGGTGTACTGATCATTAAATGGAAGTATCATCAAGATTGGGTGAAAAAATGTTTGCTGAGATTCCAGGAGACTAGTTTTTTGGAAGCTTGGCAACCCCTTTCAATGAAAGTGATTCTCGTCAGTCTCTGCTTGGGGCTCCTTCAATAGGACACAAACCATAGCGATAGAACTTGGAACTACATTATTCTGCCAAGTTTCAAAGAGCTAGCACAAACCCTGTTTGATTTAGAGTTCCAACTACATGTATCCATATAGGAGAAAACAGAGTGAAACCTAAACATGAAAACGGTTACTGCAAAGGAAGGGTTTGACCTAGAAGAACGAAATTTGGTGAGCCAAGTGGGATTGGTGTACTGATCATTAAATGGAAGTATCATCAAGATTGGGTGAAAAAATGTTTGCTGAGATTTCAGGAAACTCGTAGTTTTTTGGAAGCTTGGCAACCCCTTTGAATGAAAGTGATTCTCGTCAGTCTCTGCTTGGGGCTACTTCAATAGGACACAAACCATAGCGATAGAACTTGGAACTACATTATTTTTCCATGTTTCAAAGAGCTAGCATAAACCGTGTTTGATTTAGAGTTCCAACTACATTTATCTATATAGGAGAAAACAGAGTGAAACCTAAACATCAAAACGGTTACTGCAAAGGAAGGGTTTAACCTAGAAGAATGAAATTTGGAGAGCCAAGTGGGATTGGTGTACTAATCATTAAATGGAAGTATCATCAAGATTGGGTGAAAAAATGTTTGCTGAGATTTCAGGAAACTCGTAGTTTTTTGGAAGCTTGGCAACCCCTTTCAATGAAAGAGATTCTCGTCAGTCTCTGCTTGGGGCTACTTCAATAGGACACAAACCATAGCGATAGAACTTGGAACTACATTATTTTGCCAAGTTTCAAAGAGCTAGCACAAACCGTGTTTGATTTACAGTTCCAACTACATGTATCCATATAGGAGAAAACAGACTGAAACCTAAATATGAAAAAGGTTACTGCAAAGAAACGGTTTAACCTAGAAGAACGAAATTTGGTGAGCCAATTGGGATTGGTGTGCTGATCATTAAATGGAAGTATCATCAAGATTGGGTGAAAAAATGTTTGCTGAGATTTCAGGAAACTCGTAGTTTTTTGGAAGCTTGGCAACCCCTTTCAATGAAAGTGATTCTCGTCAGTCTCTGCTTGGGGCTAATTCAATAGGACACAAACCATAGCGATAGAACTTGGAACTACATTATTTTGCCAAGTTTCAAAGAGCTAGCACAAACCGTGTTTGATTTAGAGTTCCAACTACATGTATCCATATAGGAGAAAACAGAGTGAAACCTAAACATGAAAACGGTTACTGCAAAGGAACGGTTTGACTTGGAAGAACGAAATTTGGTGAGCCAAGTGGGATTGGTGTACTGATCATTAAATGGAAGTATCATCAAGATTGGGTGAAAAAATGTTTGCTGAGATTTCAGGAAACTCGTAGTTTTTTGGAAGCTTGGCAACCCCTTTCAATGAAAGTGATTCTCGTCAGTCTCTGCTTGGGGCTACTTCAATAGGACACAAACCATAGCGATAGAACTTGGAACTATATTATTGTGCCAAGTTTCAAAGAGCTAGCACAAACCGTGTTTGATTTAGAGTTCCAACTACATGTATCCATATAGGAGAAAACAGAGTGAAACCTAAACATGAAAACGGTTACTGCAAAGGAACGGTTTAACCTAGAAGAACGAAATTTGGTGAGCCAAGTGCGATTGGTGTACTGATCATTAAATGGAAGTATCATCAAGATTGGGTGAAAAAATGTTTGCTGAGATTTCAGGAAACTCGTAGTTTTTTGGAAGCTTGGCAACCCCTTTCAATGAAAGTGATTCTCGTCAGTCTCTGCTTGGGGCTACTTCAATAGGACACAAACCATAGCGATAAAACTTGGAACTACATTATTGTGCCAGTTTTCAAAGAGCTAGCACAAACCGTGTTTGATTTAGAGTTCCAACTACATGTATCCATATAGGAGAAAACAGAGTGAAACCTAAACAAGAAAACGGTTACTGCAAAGGAACGGTTTAACCTAGAAGAAAGAAATTTGCTGAGCCAGGTGGGATTGGTGGGCTGATCATTAAATGGAAGTATCATCAAGATTGGGTGAAAAAATGTTTGCTGGGGTTTCAGGAAACTCGTTTTTTGGAAGCTTGGCAAACCCTTTCAATGAAAGTGATTCTCGCCAGTCTCTGCCTGGGGCTACATCAATAGGACACAAACCATAGCGATAGAACTTGGAACTACATTATTGTGCCAAGTTTCAAAGAGCTAGCACAAACCGTGTTTGATTTAGAGTTCCAACTACATGTATCCATATAGGAGAAAACAGAGTGAAACCTAAACATGAATGCGGTTACTGCAAAGGAACGGTTTAACCTAGAACAACGAAATTTGGTGATCCAAGTGGGATTGGTGTACTGAACATTAAATGGAAGTATCATCAAGATTGGGTGAAAAAATGTTTGCTGAGATTTCAGGAAACTCGTAGTTTTTTCTAAGCTTGGCAACCCCTTTCAATGAAAGTGATTCTCGTCAGTCTCTGCTAGGGGCTACTTCAATAGGACACAATCCATAGCGACAGAACTTGGAACTACATTATTTTGCCAAGTTTCAAAGAGCTAGCATAAACCGTGTTTGATTTAGAGTTCCAACTACATGTATCCATATAGGAGAAAACAGAGTGAAACCTAAACCTGAAAACGGTTACTGCAAAGGAACGGTTTAACCTAGAAGAATGAAATTTGCTGAGCCAAGTGGGATTGGTGTACTAATCATTAAATGGAAGTATCATCAAGATTGGGTGAAAAAATGTTTGCTGAGATTTCAGGAAACTCGTAGTTTTTTGGAAGCTTGGCAACCCCTTTCAATGAAAGTGATTCTCGTCAGTCTCTGCTTGGGGCTACTTCAATAGGACACAAACCATAGCGATAGAACTGCGAACTACATTATTGTGCCAGGTTTCAAAGAGCTAGCACAAACCGTGTTTGATTTAGAGTTCCAACTACATGTATCCATAGAGGAGAAAACAGAGTGAAACCTAAACATGAAAACGGTTACTGCAAAGGAACGGTTTAACCTAGAAGAAAGAAATTTGCTGAGCCAAGTGGGATTGGTGTGCTGATCATGAAATGGAAGTATCATCAAGATTGGGTGAAAAAATGTTTGCTGAGATTTCAGGAAACTCGTAGTTTTTTGGAAGCTTGGCAACCCCTTTCAATGAAAGTGATTCTCGTCAGTCTCTGCTTGGGGCTACTTCAATAGGACACAATCCATAGCGATAGAACTTGGAACTATATTATTGTGCCAAGTTTCAAAGAGCTAGCACAAACCGTGTTTGATTTAGAGTTCCAACTACATGTATCCATATAGAAGAAAACAGAGTGAAACCTAAACATGAAAACGGTTACTGCAAAGGAACGGTTTAACCTAGAAGAACGAAATTTGGTGAGCCAAGTGCGATTGGTGTACTGATCATTAAATGGAAGTATCATCAAGATTGGGTGAAAAAATGTTTGCTGAGATTTCAGGAAACTCGTAGTTTTTTGGAAGCTTGGCAACCCCTTTCAATGAAAGTGATTCTCGTCAGTCTCTGCTTGGGGCTACTTCAATAGGACACAAACCATAGCGATAAAACTTGGAACTACATTATTGTGCCAGTTTTCAAAGAGCTAGCACAAACCGTGTTTGATTTAGAGTTCCAACTACATGTATCCATATAGGAGAAAACAGAGTGAAACCTAAACAAGAAAACGGTTACTGCAAAGGAACGGTTTAACCTAGAAGAAAGAAATTTGCTGAGCCAAGTGGGATTAGTGGGCTGATCATTAAATGGAAGTATCATCAAGATTGGGTGAAAAAATGTTTGCTGAGGTTTCAGGAAACTCGTTTTTTGGAAGCTTGGCAAACCCTTTCAATGAAAGTGATTCTCGCCAGTCTCTGCCTGGGGCTACATCAATAGGACACAAACCATAGCGATAGAACTTGGAACTACATTATTGTGCCAAGTTTCAAAGAGCTAGCACAAACCGTGTTTGATTTAGAGTTCCAACTACATGTATCCATATAGGAGAAAACAGAGTGAAACCTAAACATGAAAACGGTTACTGGAACGGAACGGTTTAACCTAGAAGAACGAAATTTGGTGAGCCAAGTGGGATTGGTGTACTGATCATTAAATGGAAGTGTCATCAAGATTGGGTGAAAAAATGTTTGCTGAGATTTCAGGAAACTCGTAGTTTTTTCTATGCTTGGCAACCCCTTTCAATGAAAGTGATTCTCGCCAGTCTCTGCTTGGGGCAACTTCAATAGGACACAAACCATAGCGATAGAACTTGGAACTACATTATTGTGCCAAGTTTCAAAGAGCTAGCACAAACCGTGTTTGATTTAGAGTTCCAACTACATGTATCCATATAGGAGAAAACAGAGTGAAACCTAAACATGAATGCGGTTACTGCAAAGGAACGGTTTAACCTAGAACAACGAAATTTGGTGATCCAAGTGGGATTGGTGTACTGAACATTAAATGGAAATATCATCAAGATTGGGTGAAAAAATATTTGCTGAGATTTCAGGAAACTCGTAGTTTTTTCTAAGCTTGGCAACCCCTTTCAATGAAAGTGATTCTCGTCAGTCTCTGCTAGGGGCTACTTCAATAGGACACAATCCATAGCGATAGAACTTGGAACTACATTATTTTGCCAAGTTTCAAAGAGCTAGCATAAACCGTGTTTGATTTAGAGTTCCAACTACATGTATCCATATAGGAGAAAACAGAGTGAAACCTAAACATGAAAACGGTTACTGCAAAGGAACGGTTTAACCTAGAAGAATGAAATTTGCTGAGCCAAGTGGGATTGGTGTACTAATCATTAAATGGAAGTATCATCAAGATTGGGTGAAAAAATGTTTGCTGAGATTTCAGGAAACTCGTAGTTTTTGGATGCTTGGCAACCCCTTTCAATGAAAGTGATTCTCGTCAGTCTCTGCTTGGGGCTACTTCAATAGGACACAAACCATAGCGATAGAACTTGGAACTACATTATTGTGCCAGGTTTCAAAGAGCTAGCACAAACCGTGTTTGATTTAGAGTTCCAACTACATGTATCCATAGAGGAGAAAACAGAGTGAAACCTAAACATGAAAACGGTTACTGCAAAGGAACGGTTTAACCTAGAAGAAAGAAATTTGCTGAGCCAAGTGGGATTGGTGTGCTGATCATTAAATGGAAGTATCATCAAGATTGGGTGAAAAAATGTTTGCTGAGATTTCAGGAAACTCGTAGTTTTTTGGAAGCTTGGCAACCCCTTTCAATGAAAGTGATTCTCGTCAGTCTCTGCTTGGGGCTACTTCAATAGGACACAAACCATAGCGATAACACTTGGAACTACTTTATTGTGCCAAGTTTCAAAGAGCTAGCACAAACCGTGTTTGATTTAGAGTTCCAACTACATGTATCCATATAGGAGAAAACAGAGTGAAACCTAAACATGAAAACGGTTACTGCAAAGGAACGGTTTAACCTAGAAGAACGAAATTTGGTGAGCCAAGTGGGATTGGTGGACTGATCATTAAATGGAAGTATCATCAAGATTGGGTGAAAAAATGTTTGCTGAGATTTCAGGAAACTCGTAGTTTTTTCTAAGCTTGGCAACCCCTTTCAATGAAAGTGATTCTCGTCAGTCTCTGCTTGGGGCTACTTCAATAGGACACAAACCATAGCGATAGAACTTGGAACTACATTATTTTTCCATGTTTCAAAGAGCTAGCATAAACCGTGTTTGATTTAGAGTTCCAACTACATTTATCTATATAGGAGAAAACAGAGTGAAACCTAAACATCAAAACGGTTACTGCAAAGGAAGGGTTTAACCTAGAAGAATGAAATTTGGAGAGCCAAGTGGGATTGGTGTACTAATCATTAAATGGAAGTATCATCAAGATTGGGTGAAAAAATGTTTGCTGAGATTTCAGGAAACTCGTAGTTTTTTGGAAGCTTGGCAACCCCTTTCAATGAAAGAGATTCTCGTCAGTCTCTCCTTGGGGCTACTTCAATAGGACACAAACCATAGCGATAGAACTTGGAACTACATTATTTTGCCAAGTTTCAAAGAGCTAGCACAAACCGTGTTTGATTTACAGTTCCAACTACATGTATCCATATAGGAGAAAACAGACTGAAACCTAAATATGAAAAAGGTTACTGCAAAGAAACGGTTTAACCTAGAAGAACGAAATTTGGTGAGCCAATTGGGATTGGTGTGCTGATCATTAAATGGAAGTATCATCAAGATTGGGTGAAAAAATGTTTGCTGAGATTTCAGGAAACTCGTAGTTTTTTGGAAGCTTGGCAACCCCTTTCAATGAAAGTGATTCTCGTCAGTCTCTGCTTGGGGCTAATTCAATAGGACACAAACCATAGCGATAGAACTTGGAACTACATTATTTTGCCAAGTTTCAAAGAGCTAGCACAAACCGTGTTTGATTTAGAGTTCCAACTACATGTATCCATATAGGAGAAAACAGAGTGAAACCTAAACATGAAAACGGTTACTGCAAAGGAACGGTTTGACTTGGAAGAACGAAATTTGGTGAGCCAAGTGGGATTGGTGTACTGATCATTAAATGGAAGTATCATCAAGATTGGGTGAAAAAATGTTTGCTGAGATTTCAGGAAACTCGTAGTTTTTTGGAAGCTTGGCAACCCCTTTCAATGAAAGTGATTCTCGTCAGTCTCTGCTTGGGGCTACTTCAATAGGACACAAACCATAGCGATAGAACTTGGAACTATATTATTGTGCCAAGTTTCAAAGAGCTAGCACAAACCGTGTTTGATTTAGAGTTCCAACTACATGTATCCATATAGGAGAAAACAGAGTGAAACCTAAACATGAAAACGGTTACTGCAAAGGAACGGTTTAACCTAGAAGAACGAAATTTGGTGAGCCAAGTGCGATTGGTGTACTGATCATTAAATGGAAGTATCATCAAGATTGGGTGAAAAAATGTTTGCTGAGATTTCAGGAAACTCGTAGTTTTTTGGAAGCTTGGCAACCCCTTTCAATGAAAGTGATTCTCGTCAGTCTCTGCTTGGGGCTACTTCAATAGGACACAAACCATAGCGATAAAACTTGGAACTACATTATTGTGCCAGTTTTCAAAGAGCTAGCACAAACCGTGTTTGATTTAGAGTTCCAACTACATGTATCCATATAGGAGAAAACAGAGTGAAACCTAAACAAGAAAACGGTTACTGCAAAGGAACGGTTTAACCTAGAAGAAAGAAATTTGCTGAGCCAGGTGGGATTGGTGGGCTGATCATTAAATGGAAGTATCATCAAGATTGGGTGAAAAAATGTTTGCTGAGGTTTCAGGAAACTCGTTTTTTGGAAGCTTGGCAAACCCTTTCAATGAAAGTGATTCTCGCCAGTCTCTGCCTGGGGCTACATCAATAGGACACAAACCATAGCGATAGAACTTGGAACTACATTATTGTGCCAAGTTTCAAAGAGCTAGCACAAACCGTGTTTGATTTAGAGTTCCAACTACATGTATCCATATAGGAGAAAACAGAGTGAAACCTAAACATGAATGCGGTTACTGCAAAGGAACGGTTTAACCTAGAACAACGAAATTTGGTGATCCAAGTGGGATTGGTGTACTGAACATTAAATGGAAGTATCATCAAGATTGGGTGAAAAAATGTTTGCTGAGATTTCAGGAAACTCGTAGTTTTTTCTAAGCTTGGCAACCCCTTTCAATGAAAGTGATTCTCGTCAGTCTCTGCTAGGGGCTACTTCAATAGGACACAATCCATAGCGATAGAACTTGGAACTACATTATTTTGCCAAGTTTCAAAGAGCTAGCATAAACCGTGTTTGATTTAGAGTTCCAACTACATGTATCCATATAGGAGAAAACAGAGTGAAACCTAAACCTGAAAACGGTTACTGCAAAGGAACGGTTTAACCTAGAAGAATGAAATTTGCTGAGCCAAGTGGGATTGGTGTACTAATCATTAAATGGAAGTATCATCAAGATTGGGTGAAAAAATGTTTGCTGAGATTTCAGGAAACTCGTAGTTTTTTGGAAGCTTGGCAACCCCTTTCAATGAAAGTGATTCTCGTCAGTCTCTGCTTGGGGCTACTTCAATAGGACACAAAACATAGCGATAGAACTTGGAACTACATTATTGTGCCAGGTTTCAAAGAGCTAGCACAAACCGTGTTTGATTTAGAGTTCCAACTACATGTATCCATAGAGGAGAAAACAGAGTGAAACCTAAACATGAAAACGGTTACTGCAAAGGAACGGTTTAACCTAGAAGAAAGAAATTTGCTGAGCCAAGTGGGATTGGTGTGCTGATCATGAAATGGAAGTATCATCAAGATTGGGTGAAAAAATGTTTGCTGAGATTTCAGGAAACTCGTAGTTTTTTGGAAGCTTGGCAACCCCTTTCAATGAAAGTGATTCTCGTCAGTCTCTGCTTGGGGCTACTTCAATAGGACACAATCCATAGCGATAGAACTTGGAACTATATTATTGTGCCAAGTTTCAAAGAGCTAGCACAAACCGTGTTTGATTTAGAGTTCCAACTACATGTATCCATATAGAAGAAAACAGAGTGAAACCTAAACATGAAAACGGTTACTGCAAAGGAACGGTTTAACCTAGAAGAACGAAATTTGGTGAGCCAAGTGCGATTGGTGTACTGATCATTAAATGGAAGTATCATCAAGATTGGGTGAAAAAATGTTTGCTGAGATTTCAGGAAACTCGTAGTTTTTTGGAAGCTTGGCAACCCCTTTCAATGAAAGTGATTCTCGTCAGTCTCTGCTTGGGGCTACTTCAATAGGACACAAACCATAGCGATAAAACTTGGAACTACATTATTGTGCCAGTTTTCAAAGAGCTAGCACAAACCGTGTTTGATTTAGAGTTCCAACTACATGTATCCATATAGGAGAAAACAGAGTGAAACCTAAACAAGAAAACGGTTACTGCAAAGGAACGGTTTAACCTAGAAGAAAGAAATTTGCTGAGCCAAGTGGGATTAGTGGGCTGATCATTAAATGGAAGTATCATCAAGATTGGGTGAAAAAATGTTTGCTGAGGTTTCAGGAAACTCGTTTTTTGGAAGCTTGGCAAACCCTTTCAATGAAAGTGATTCTCGCCAGTCTCTGCCTGGGGCTACATCAATAGGACACAAACCATAGCGATAGAACTTGGAACTACATTATTGTGCCAAGTTTCAAAGAGCTAGCACAAACCGTGTTTGATTTAGAGTTCCAACTACATGTATCCATATAGGAGAAAACAGAGTGAAACCTAAACATGAAAACGGTTACTGGAACGGAACGGTTTAACCTAGAAGAACGAAATTTGGTGAGCCAAGTGGGATTGGTGTACTGATCATTAAATGGAAGTGTCATCAAGATTGGGTGAAAAAATGTTTGCTGAGATTTCAGGAAACTCGTAGTTTTTTCTATGCTTGGCAACCCCTTTCAATGAAAGTGATTCTCGCCAGTCTCTGCTTGGGGCAACTTCAATAGGACACAAACCATAGCGATAGAACTTGGAACTACATTATTGTGCCAAGTTTCAAAGAGCTAGCACAAACCGTGTTTGATTTAGAGTTCCAACTACATGTATCCATATAGGAGAAAACAGAGTGAAACCTAAACATGAATGCGGTTACTGCAAAGGAACGGTTTAACCTAGAACAACGAAATTTGGTGATCCAAGTGGGATTGGTGTACTGAACATTAAATGGAAGTATCATCAAGATTGGGTGAAAAAATGTTTGCTGAGATTTCAGGAAACTCGTAGTTTTTTCTAAGCTTGGCAACCCCTTTCAATGAAAGTGATTCTCGTCAGTCTCTGCTAGGGGCTACTTCAATAGGACACAATCCATAGCGATAGAACTTGGAACTACATTATTTTGCCAAGTTTCAAAGAGCTAGCATAAACCGTGTTTGATTTAGAGTTCCAACTACATGTATCCATATAGGAGAAAACAGAGTGAAACCTAAACCTGAAAACGGTTACTGCAAAGGAACGGTTTAACCTAGAAGAATGAAATTTGCTGAGCCAAGTGGGATTGGTGTACTAATCATTAAATGGAAGTATCATCAAGATTGTGTGAAAAAATGTTTGCTGAGATTTCAGGAAACTCGTAGTTTTTTGGATGCTTGGCAACCCCTTTCAATGAAAGTGATTCTCGTCAGTCTCTGCTTGGGGCTACTTCAATAGGACACAAACCATAGCGATAGAACTTGGAACTACATTATTGTGCCAGGTTTCAAAGAGCTAGCACAAACCGTGTTTGATTTAGAGTTCCAACTACATGTATCCATAGAGGAGAAAACAGAGTGAAACCTAAACATGAAAACGGTTACTGCAAAGGAACGGTTTAACCTAGAAGAAAGAAATTTGCTGAGCCAAGTGGGATTGGTGTGCTGATCATTAAATGGAAGTATCATCAAGATTGGGTGAAAAAATGTTTGCTGAGATTTCAGGAAACTCGTAGTTTTTTGGAAGCTTGGCAACCCCTTTCAATGAAAGTGATTCTCGTCAGTCTCTGCTTGGGGCTACTTCAATAGGACACAAACCATAGCGATAACACTTGGAACTACTTTATTGTGCCAAGTTTCAATGAGCTAGCACAAACCGTGTTTGATTTAGAGTTCCAACTACATGTATCCATATAGGAGAAAACAGAGTGAAACCTAAACATGAAAACGGTTACTGCAAAGGAACGGTTTAACCTAGAAGAACGAAATTTGGTGAGCCAAGTGGGATTGGTGGACTGATCATTAAATGGAAGTATCATCAAGATTGGGTGAAAAAAATGTTTGCTGAGATTTCAGGAAACTCGTAGTTTTTTCTAAGCTTGGCAACCCCTTTCAATGAAAGTGATTCTCGTCAGTCTCTGCTTGGGGCTACTTCAATAGGACACAAACCATAGCGATAGAACTTGGAACTACATTATTTTTCCATGTTTCAAAGAGCTAGCATAAACCGTGTTTGATTTAGAGTTCCAACTACATTTATCTATATAGGAGAAAACAGAGTGAAACCTAAACATCAAAACGGTTACTGCAAAGGAAGGGTTTAACCTAGAAGAATGAAATTTGGAGAGCCAAGTGGGATTGGTGTACTAATCATTAAATGGAAGTATCATCAAGATTGGGTGAAAAAATGTTTGCTGAGATTTCAGGAAACTCGTAGTTTTTTGGAAGCTTGGCAACCCCTTTCAATGAAAGAGATTCTCGTCAGTCTCTGCTTGGGGCTACTTCAATAGGACACAAACCATAGCGATAGAACTTGGAACTACATTATTTTGCCAAGTTTCAAAGAGCTAGCACAAACCGTGTTTGATTTACAGTTCCAACTACATGTATCCATATAGGAGAAAACAGACTGAAACCTAAATATGAAAAAGGTTACTGCAAAGAAACGGTTTAACCTAGAAGAACGAAATTTGGTGAGCCAATTGGATTGGTGTGCTGATCATTAAATGGAAGTATCATCAAGATTGGGTGAAAAAATGTTTGCTGAGATTTCAGGAAACTCGTAGTTTTTTGGAAGCTTGGCAACCCCTTTCAATGAAAGTGATTCTCGTCAGTCTCTGCTTGGGGCTAATTCAATAGGACACAAACCATAGCGATAGAACTTGGAACTACATTATTTTGCCAAGTTTCAAAGAGCTAGCACAAACCGTGTTTGATTTAGAGTTCCAACTACATGTATCCATATAGGAGAAAACAGAGTGAAACCTAAACATGAAAACGGTTACTGCAAAGGAACGGTTGACTTGGAAGAACGAAATTTGGTGAGCCAAGTGGGATTGTGTACTGATCATTAAATGGAAGTATCATCAAGATTGGGTGAAAAAATGTTTGCTGAGATTTCAGGAAACTCGTAGTTTTTTGGAAGCTTGGCAACCCCTTTCAATGAAAGTGATTCTCGTCAGTCTCTGCTTGGGGCTACTTCAATAGGACACAAACCATAGCGATAGAACTTGGAACTACATTATTGTGCCAAGTTTCAAAGAGCTAGCACAAACCGTGTTTGATTTAGAGTTCCAACTACATGTATCCATATAGGAGAAAACAGAGTGAAACCTAAACCTGAAAACGGTTACTGCAAAGGAACGGTTTAACCTAGAAGAACGAAATTGGGTGAGCCAAGTGGGTTTGGTGTACTGATCATTAAATGGAAGTATCATCAAGATTGGGTGAAAAAATGTTTGCTGAGATTTCAGGAAACTCGTAGTTTTTTGGAAGCTTGGCAACCCCTTTCAATGAAAGTGATTCTCGTCAGTCTCTGCTTGGGGCTACTTCAATAGGACACAAACCATAGCGATAGAACTTGGAACTACATTATTTTTCCAAGTTTCAAAGAGCTAGCATAAACAGTGTTTGATTTAGAGTTCCAACTACATGTATCCATATAGGAGAAAACAGAGTGAAACCTAAACATGAATGCGGTTACTGCAAAGGAACGGTTTAACCTAGAACAACGAAATTTGGTGATCCAAGTGGGATTGGGGTACTGAACATTAAATGGAAGTATCATCAAGATTGGGTGAAAAAATGTTTGCTGAGATTTCAGGAAACTCGTAGTTTTTTCTAAGCTTGGCAACCCCTTTCAATGAAAGTGATTCTCGTCAGTCTCTGCTAGGGGCTACTTCAATAGGACACAATCCATAGCGATAGAACTTGGAACTACATTATTTTGCCAAGTTTCAAAGAGCTAGCATAAACCGTGTTTGATTTAGAGTTCCAACTACATGTATCCATATAGGAGAAAACAGAGTGAAACCTAAACCTGAAAACGGTTACTGCAAAGGAACGGTTTAACCTAGAAGAATGAAATTTGCTGAGCCAAGTGGGATTGGTGTACTAATCATTAAATGGAAGTATCATCAAGATTGGGTGAAAAAATGTTTGCTGAGATTTCAGGAAACTCGTAGTTTTTTGGAAGCTTGGCAACCCCTTTCAATGAAAGTGATTCTCGTCAGTCTCTGCTTGGGGCTACTTCAATAGGACACAAACCATAGCGATAGAACTTGGAACTACATTATTGTGCCAGGTTTCAAAGAGCTAGCACAAACCGTGTTTGATTTAGAGTTCCAACTACATGTATCCATAGAGGAGAAAACAGAGTGAAACCTAAACATGAAACGGTTACTGCAAAGGAACGGTTTAACCTAGAAGAAAGAAATTTGCTGAGCCAAGTGGGATTGGTGTGCTGATCATGAAATGGAAGTATCATCAAGATTGGGTGAAAAAATGTTTGCTGAGATTTCAGGAAACTCGTAGTTTTTTGGAAGCTTGGCAACCCCTTTCAATGAAAGTGATTCTCGTCAGTCTCTGCTTGGGGCTACTTCAATAGGACACAATCCATAGCGATAGAACTTGGAACTATATTATTGTGCCAAGTTTCAAAGAGCTAGCACAAACCGTGTTTGATTTAGAGTTCCAACTACATGTATCCATATAGGAGAAAACAGAGTGAAACCTAAACATGAAAACGGTTACTGCAAAGGAACGGTTTAACCTAGAAGAACGAAATTTGGTGAGCCAAGTGCGATTGGTGTACTGATCATTAAATGGAAGTATCATCAAGATTGGGTGAAAAAATGTTTGCTGAGATTTCAGGAAACTCGTAGTTTTTTGGAAGCTTGGCAACCCCTTTCAATGAAAGTGATTCTCGTCAGTCTCTGCTTGGGGCTACTTCAATAGGACACAAACCATAGCGATAAAACTTGGAACTACATTATTGTGCCAGTTTTCAAAGAGCTAGCACAAACCGTGTTTGATTTAGAGTTCCAACTACATGTATCCATATAGGAGAAAACAGAGTGAAACCTAAACAAGAAAACGGTTACTGCAAAGGAACGGTTTAACCTAGAAGAAAGAAATTTGCTGAGCCAAGTGGGATTAGTGGGCTGATCATTAAATGGAAGTATCATCAAGATTGGGTGAAAAATGTTTGCTGAGGTTTCAGGAAACTCGTTTTTTGGAAGCTTGGCAAACCCTTTCAATGAAAGTGATTCTCGCCAGTCTCTGCCTGGGGCTACATCAATAGGACACAAACCATAGCGATAGAACTTGGAACTACATTATTGTGCCAAGTTTCAAAGAGCTAGCACAAACCTTGTTTGATTTAGAGTTCCAACTACATGTATCCATATAGGAGAAAACAGAGTGAAACCTAAACATGAAAACGGTTACTGGAACGGAACGGTTTTAACCTAGAAGAACGAAATTTGGTGAGCCAAGTGGATTGGTGTACTGATCATTAAATGGAAGTGTCATCAAGATTGGGTGAAAAAATGTTTGCTGAGATTTCAGGAAACTCGTAGTTTTTTCTATGCTTGGCAACCCCTTTCAATGAAAGTGATTCTCGCCAGTCTCTGCTTGGGGCAACTTCAATAGGACACAAACCATAGCGATAGAACTTGGAACTACATTATTGTGCCAAGTTTCAAAGAGCTAGCACAAACCGTGTTTGATTTAGAGTTCCAACTACATGTATCCATATAGGAGAAAACAGAGTGAAACCTAAACATGAATGCGGTTACTGCAAAGGAACGGTTTAACCTAGAACAACGAAATTTGGTGATCCAAGTGGGATTGAGTGATACTTCC